>NW_024580670.1:1965308-2126615 GCF_017639235.1 Corvus kubaryi
GCGGCTCTCTCACATCCCTCAGGGACAGCGGCTCCCTCACATCCCTCCACTGCTGTTTCTTACAGAAACCACGTATGGAGCAAACTGTTCCCACCCATCCCAACGCCCAGCAACAAATTCCGAGATCCCTTCCCAGTTGACTACGAGGTAAAATAATATTTTAGTTACTTTTTTCTTTCTTTCTTTTTTTTTTTTTTTTTGAAACTAGAAGGAATGCTTGTATTTCTGTGCTGCTTTTTTCCCTGTAAGGCTGGGAGCAAATAGGATCATAGAGTCATTAAATCTGGGAAAGACCTCCAAGACCATTATATCATAGTATCATATCATATCTATCGTCTCCTTTGACTGGATAACGCCATGCCCACTAAACCCATGGAATTCAGCAATTCCTGAGGCTGTTTCTGCCATCCTCACTGCCGTGGTGGATTCTCACCTCGCTGTGTGGCTGCTTCCTTTGCCCAGGACAGGTCCCAGTCGGCTGCAGCTCTGGATGTGGCTTCGTTTGCAGATGTGGTGTCTGGGGAAGGGTTAAAAATGAACAAGAGCATTAACTGCTATTGTTGAGTGCTCTGTTCATATACACTGAATTTCAGCCACACCTGTGGCTCTGCCTTTTGCAGGGAAATGCAGTTTCTCCACAGCCAGGCAGAGAGCTCTGCCTTGGCCGCGACTGGAGGGTGACTCCTGGAGAGCTGATTTTGTTCAGCCTAACAATTCAAAAATGTTTTGCTCCTGCTGTTAAGCTGGATTTAAGCCTTTCTACGTTTGCTGTCACTTCTGATAAATACATTTACCTTACAGACGAGATAAACCCTCATTGTCTGCTCAGGGGAAGGGCTGCTCAGCAACTTGATTTTCATTTGTCCCCTTGGAACAGGGGTTTGGTTTTTTGCATATTGTTCTTACTCCATGGTCTGGTCGAGCAAACAGGCTTAAAAGATTATCATATAATGTTTGTTTTTAATTAAATGGTGTAAAATACCATGACTTGGGACATCACAACTAAGAATATGAGAAATAGCAAATATTAACGCTGCAGCTAGAAAATGTGAGCTTGCAAAGGCAGGCTGACACCCTCAGAAGCAGCTCTGCCTTGTTTGCAGTTGTCTCTTTACCTGAAGTGAGCTGGGCATGGTAGGTGACACCAGCTTCAGGTTTCTGCTGGCACCACAGCCACAAGGTTGGTGGCACTGGCAAGGAGAGGTGAGGACATGACCCAGGTCCCTGCTGAGATCACCAGGGAGAGGGAAGCTGTTTGCTGGGGACATTCAGTTCCTAAATTTGGTGTAAACAGGAGGTGAGGTGACGAAAAGCCCTGCACGGTGCTGGCCCGTGGGAACCTGCTCATCCCTGCTCTGTCACCTGCCACCCTGCAGGGCTTCCCAGCAGCTCAGCTGCTCCTTTCTTCTGCAGCTCACCAGCCCTGCACACTGGTTTGTGCAGCTCTGTCAGTATGTAGCCCCAGAAATGGGGTTTGCTGCCACGTATTCAGAAAAATTCCCGTGCTCATACCATGTTCCCTCACTGAAAGGGCTGCCAGGCCTTGGAAAAGGCTCCCCAGGGAAGTGGTGGAGTCACCCACCCTGGAAGTGTTGAAGAATCAAGTGGATGTGGCCCTTTGTGATGGGATTTAGTGGGTGTGGTGGGGTCTGATTGAGGGTTGGACTTGGTGATCTTGGAGGTCTTTTCCAGAGTTCTGTGATTCTGTGCCCTCCATCTCCTCCTGGTGCTCTTTGTCCTTGGCTACAGAGGGGTGGCAAATGGGAGATTTGGGGGTGCAGGGCTCAGGGGACAGAGGATGAGCAGCTCTGTGAGAGCTTCAGCAGGAGGGTGAAAATCTCCTGTTGAACCCAATGCTTCTGAGCTCCTAAACCATGAAACATTTTGGGTTAATCCCTTCTAAATGCACCAGTTTGAACTCTTAACTCTCCCCCAGCCCAAGCCACCCTCCCAGCTCCCAGCTCCCAGCTCCAAGGGGTGTTTGCTTTGCAGAGAGCACGGACCTGCACCAGCTCCACGGAGACTGAGGTGGGCAGCCTGGCTGAAGACCTCTACTGCAGCGTCCTCGATGACTCCGTGTTCTGAGATGCTTCATGTCCCCACAATGTAACCCACCAATGCTGGAGAGGGCTCTGTGTCACCTCTCCTGTGTCCCTGTTCCCACTGGGGAGGAGAACTTGATTCCATGAGTGCTTTGAGATGTTACCAAACAAAAAGTGCCAGCTCAAGCAGGATTTAAGTACATGGCACAAGGGCTGTGTAGAAAAAAAAAGCTTGGAAAAGAGCTAATGGATTCTTTTTTTCTGGGTGGCAGCTTAATCTTTTGGATATGTGTTTTACCTTACTCTGACAACTGGAGATGTGAACTGGGTTTGGCATGGTCCTGTGGATGCAGCAAGGTGGTCCTGGGAGTGACCAAGGGGGGTCAAACACTGGGAAAAGAAGAAAAAAAGTTGTGAAGCACCCAATGCTGTCACCCCCCAGTGCTGTCACCCTCAGCTCTGTCATCCCCAGTGCTGCACAGCAAGGCCATCATGAGAGCAGGGACACTCACCTGGCCTTTGCTGATTACACTTTGTAAAGACACTGTGAATTTCCACCTGAAAAGCATCCATGGAAATGCAATTCCTGGGTCAAGGCAGGTGTGACTGTGCAGCCAGACCACCCTGTGTGGGGACTGTGCAGGGCCAGTGTCCTCTGCAATGCTCAAAGGCACTTAAAGCTTGCTTTGTAAGTGAACAGCACCAATTTGGGATGAAGGGAAACACCTGGGATCAGCTCAGCTGGTCAGACCATGGTGCTGATCACACTGAGGCTGTGGTTTGGTCTCTGTAGTGACCATTGGACTCGATCCTTGTGGGTCCTGTCCAACTCAGAATATTCTGTGATTCTGTGATCTGTCTCAGGACTTTATAAACCCCCAAAACTTCTGGATTTTTTAGGCTATTTAAGACAAAAGTCAGCTTGCTCATGCACCTGATGCGCAATTAGAGCCTGACTGCTCCTGTGAGCAAAGCTAACCCTGTGTCTGCTCCTGCTGAACCCTCAGGTACCACAGTTCAGTAGGAAACAGAGCTTCACCTGTGTCCTCACCCTCCTGAGTGTGGGAATCCTGTTGGGATGGGTGGGATCTCCGGCCCAGGGGGCTGCTCCCCAGGAACCTTGGCACTGGGCAGGCATGGGACACTCACAGGTGGCTCCTTTCCCATCCAAGGCTCCTTTGCTGGCTCTGACATGGCTGGCAGCATCTACAAGAGGTCAACAAGGGATTGTTTGTGCTTCCTGGCACGGGAGATTAAAGCTTAAGTGGGGGAAGAAAGAAAAAAGAAGAGAAAAATGGCACAAACAGATAAACTTCCTCAAATGCACCAAGAAAACAAACCAGCCTGGGAACAGAGAGTTTGCAAATGGGAAGTCAATAAGGAAATGTGCCAAGGACTTCCTGCTGCTCTTAAGACTCTGAGCTGAACGAGCTGGGCTCCTCCTGGGTGTGAACTCCAGTAGTTCTGAAAATCCAAGCCCAGTATTGCAGCCTGTTTTCGTTTGCTCTCTGTTGTTCCATCTTAAATGACCTGGGTTTGAGACCCAGTTTCTAATTTATTTCCCTGTGTTCTGTGATGCACTGAGGGAGTTCTCAAATAAACCTCAGGCTTTGCCCTCCCTGGCTGTGGCCCTTGAAGTTCTGGTCTTGCAGAATTCCTTCTAATTCCAAGAAACCTGCTGTCCATGGAGCTGGGTTAAACATGTTAACAAAGAATAAAAATAAAGATTTGATCCAGCCAATAAGTCCTTTGGAAGGTGCCTAAAGAAATGGAGTTCCCAGGTACCACAGACTAAAAATAATTATAATAAATGGGCCAGTTCTCATCTGGATGAAGTAGTACTGCTCCATCAAAATTAATGTAGCTCATTAATAAAACGTTTGTGCATCCAATGTCTCTCCTGCACATGCTTTTAATGAATTTGAGGGGCCCAACTTTACCAATCTAAAATCAGAATTTCATTAGTGAAATCCTAAAAATGAGACTAGAGAGAATTCACTTATTGGAATGTACTTTATGTCATGCCTTCAAGTGGCTTAATAATTAAGATTTCTACATATAATTCCATTGCCATTAATGGCAAGCTATTGCAGAGATGAATGCAATATATTTAAATATATTTTGCATGTCAGGTCCTTGGTATTTCCAGGATGAGTCCTCTTGGGGACAGGCAGGGCTGGACAGCTTGGAGAGCCAGCAGCCACACTGATACACATGCTGCTAAATAAAACCAACCTGGTGTAAAGCAGGAGTAGCTGCGTTTCCCCAGTCAGGCTGCAGGGCCAGCCCACTCACCTTCAGTGGCAGAGGTGTGGGGGGATCTCCCCTGTGCTGGAGAACCAAGGGTGCAGGATGAGGACAATTCCTGGCCATGCTGCCTCCTCACGGTCATGGTCCCTGGAGCAAAGGCTTCGTTCCAGGCGGCACGAGGGAAAAGGGAATTTGTCCAGGATCCCAGGCCACACGGGGGGCTGTGTGAAGTTTTGGCACCACCACCCCAAATCTCCATCCCCATTCCCACAGCAGAGAAATATTCATTCCTAATTTTTTTCCCTTCAAACCCAGCTCCCAACCCCGTGCATTCATCCTTCCCAGCTCTTCCCTGCTGCCTCCAGGAGAGCAGCCCCAGGAGCTGCTCCTCGCCCGCCTCTGGAAATGGCAATTTCACGTTTCTTTTTGCACGTGGAATTGTGCTACTGCGCCGGTTTATTTTTATGCTTCCCTGATTGCAAAGAGCTGCATTGCTCCTCTGAAATGCAGAGAGGACCATCCAGCTCCTGCCCCTGAAAGGATTAGTGGCTTTGGTGGATGTAGTGGTTTCAAGCAGTGCTCCCACAATCCTCAGGAATGCCCAGGATAAGCAGAGGCAGTCTCTGGAGGGGCTTTGCTCCAGCCATGGGGTCAGAGATGCTCCAACAGCACCATCTCCATGAGCTTGGACAGCTCTCGGCTCTACAAAACACACCCAAAATTCACCTGCTCATGTTTTTTGGTCAGTTTTGGGAGCAGAATTAGACCCAAGATGTATAAATGGATTTTTTTTCCCCTGCCTCCACAAAGTTTTGACTTAAACCAACTCTTGGATCTTCACATCAGTGACAGTCTCAGCAGGCTCTGAGGTGAAATTTCTCACTGGGAAGAACAAAAAGTGGAGGAAAAAGGCTCCTGGAAGACAGGTATCTTTACAAATGACAGAATATTTATTACCAATACCTTTAAAAAAAGATTACATCTGCTAGATCACTGATAAATATCATTTACACCGGGGAGAAAACTACAGAAGCTTTTTTTTTTTCATTTCATTTTTCTTGGTTTTGTGAATTTTTTTTTTTTTTAGGTTTTTCTTATTTTATTTATTTTTTTTTTTACATAGAAGTAACCATATCAAACTAAGAAAGGAACACAGCTTGAAATACTGACAATATTTCTCTGGTCAACACCCCTGACTTTTACACAAGTGGAATCCTGATTATGAGTTACTGAATAAATATATTTAGAAGGTCTAAAAGTTAACTGTATTATTTTGTAAGCAAAAAGGACAAGTTACAGGCAAATTCAAGCTATCAGGAGGAAAAAAAAAGAAAAAATACCACTGCAGCACATTGAAAGTTGAAAATTGTGTAGAAAATTCCATTGCCTTTTCCAGCGTTATCCCATCCGAACTTACAAAATTCCCCGTAGTAACAAACAGTCCTTCTCTTGAGAAGAATTATTCCAGTGTGGATATTGTCATTTTCTGGTGTGACTCTCTTCTGCCTCCAGGCGTCTGGGAAGAGTTTCTAAGGAAAGGCAAAGTTCCAGCAGGGATCTCCAGGAGATCCCACTTTTCCATGGATAACTTGGAGCCGGGGCGGCACTGCTCCCGCTCCGGGCCAAATTCCCGAGCGTTGTCTGGAGAGTGGAGTTACCAAGGATGAGGAGTTGTGTCCCAAAGAACGAGCCCAGAGCAGCTTTATGTCTCAGTGTGGCTGTGTTCTGGTTTCCTCGGAATTAATCCCCAAAGGTGTGGAATTTCCTTGGAATTAGATCTCCAGAGGTGGGTTGAGCTGGGTTGAGCGAGCCTGCGGCGTTTGCTGCTCCGGTGGCCGTCCTGTAGTGTCACCACAGGCAGAGGTCACAGCTTTGCAGGATCTTCATTCCCACCCCATTTTGATGCTGATTATGATCAAGACAAAGCAATTTCACGCCAGCCCCTCGTCGCTGCACGATGCCGGAATATTGGCTACGTGTCCTGTAGTCCACAACCAACCAAAAACCACATGGTTTTCCAAGATTCTGCTGTTGTGAGTGTTTGGAGTTTGTCCTGCTCAGAGCTCTGGATGAAACGTGTGTTAGAAGCACTTGGTTCAACACAGGAGTCGCTGGAACTGCCAGTGAAATTCAGCCTGTTACAATCTGGGTCTGGATCAGTTCTGCCCTGTAAAACTGTACAGTCAGCTCCAGCCAACTTGCCAAGAACAACTTTGAACTCTCCATCATAAAGGAAAAAATCCCAAACAATATTTTTGTGATAATGTCGTCCGTAGCATTTTAGAGCAGAGGAAAAAAATTAATATCTACATCATATGTTAACTTTAAAAAATTCTATAAAACACTAAATATATAATAAAAAATATGCATATAAGGACATATGTAAACTGCTTTGGTAACATCATATTACAGATGTTTTCAGTGCATTGCAGAGTTTCCAAGGAAACTTCAGACAAAGCTATATTTGCTTTGAGGAAGTACTGTATAATGCCATTCCTAAAGAAGCATAAACATTTTTTTTCCAGTAGTAAGATGTACTCAAACCACAATATTACTTAGTACTGGGTGTCTCCAAAACAACTAGCTAAATGCTGCTTATATTATAAAGAAGAAGTCCTTGATGTCATTGTTGTCATAAACTGGAGCGGGCTGTGAGGGAGATCATGATTGTGCTGAGGGCTGACAGGGTGCAGGCGCTGGAGGTTGACGAGCCCGAGCCTCTGGCGTAGGCGTCTGAGAGAGGGAGAGGGGGAGAACGAGACAGAGGTGAGCAGAGAACCATCCCTGAACTCTTCCTTGACCCACCTCCCCCGCGGTTTAAATTCCACTCCTCAGATAACGCACAGCCCCCATGCACAGCCCCCTCCTCCTCTTCAGCACCCTCCTCTTTACAGTCACCTCTCCAACTGAATTTTTGGTTTCATTTCAATTCCCGTCCCTGTTGTGTTGGGGCTCCTTTCACACTTCTATTATTTCACACACTGCCTGCTTATCATTATTTGGTATTTTTTCACAATTGCACCATATTCCAGCTGTTCCTTGTGGCACCAGCCTGGCAGGACTCCCACCCCGGAGGAGCTGTGTATCTGCTCAGTGACCCACGGCCTGGAGCCAAATGGGAGCTGGCGTGTTCCAGCTCCTCTTCCCTCTCCTGTGCTGCTGATTAAATTCCTCTGCATGGCTTACACAGCCACGGTGGGGAGAACTCTGCTCTCACCCAGGCTTTTTTTACATCGCTGTAATTTTAATGCCATATTCCTGCATTGCAGAGGCTCCTGATTTAATGCAGCTTGTAAACTGGGACATTATTAATGGAAGATGGGACATGGAGATTTTGCAAAAGCCATGTTGTGTAATAAAATACTCTTTGTGTTTGTTCTTCTACACCACCTCATTTCCCTAAATAAATATTTATGCATCCAGCACACAATGGGATATGGCTGTATAGTAGCCTTATAAATTTAGAAGCCTCTGCATGCTGTATTTGATTATTGTGAATTGCAGTGAAACAATACATTCAATGCATATATGAACACGGAACTGAGAGGGGAAAGTGCCTGGAAACCTTAAATACAAATAGAATTACTTAGGATAGCATTTCTTATGGCTGAATCTTGAGTTTGGGATGACATCAGGGCCAGGGACTGGAATATCTGCTGGTGGGACCCTGTGGCACAGACCCCAGTCCCTCCCATCCTTACTTGATATCTTTGGGATTCGGATTTGCTCACTGCTGCTGCCGTCGCCGCCGTCGCTGAAGGGTTTGATCTCGATGATATAGTCTTCATCAAAGGGCAGGGACAGCTCCACTGAGGTTTTATTTGTCTCTATGACAGATGTGCTGCTCTGCCTGTTCCACCTGTACAGCACCTGCGGCCAAGGAGGAGAGAACAGGAGGCAGAAAGGGCAGAGCCACCTGCTGTCCTCAGAGTCGTCCACCTCAGGGTGTCCAGAGGTGCTGCTGCTCTGTTCCTGCCCCTGATGCTCAGGCATGGTCTGGTCACAGAGGGGACCCGTGGGATTTGCTGGGGACACCAGCACAGAGGTGGCAGTGCCTGGGGCAGGGGGGTGACACTGGCAGGAGGATCAGCAGCACTGAACACGGCACCGGTACCTGGTGGAGCCCCTCAGAGAAACCTTTACCTTAGTCAAGCTAAAATAAACCCCTGTATAAGTAAAAACTTACTTATAGAGGTCAGAAACTCCTTATTATGCTGCTTCTGGAAACTGAGTTGGGATATTTGATGCAGTGCCACCAATGGTTTCCCAGAATAAATGACTTTTGTGAATGACCTTCTGAGCTGTGGGAGTTGTACTAATTTATATCATAAATTGTGACATAAAATATAAGATTTCTAGGCAAAAAGAAGAAAAATAAGCAATGTTTTTCTATGATTCAGGAAATAAATCCATCTGGTTGTGCTACCCTAACAGTAAGTTAAAGGAGAATGTTTTAGAAACCCTCTAGATGCTTTTTCAGGGTGACGAGTCTCTCTCTCCCTCTTTCAACCAACTCCTTAATTTGCATTTCAAACATAAAATGTGTAGTAAAAAGCTGGTCCAGATTGCTGAGGTTCATCTGAGGTTTGGACTAAAAACCCTGAGAAATTACTTGTTTTTGATAAGCCCATACAGAGCACCAAAGACACTTCAAAGTTGGTGCAGGAACTGAGGGGAGCTGGCACAGGCTTGCCAAGCTGCTGGCATTCCAGACTGGGAACAGAACCTGGAGCATGGCCAGGTCCTGCACTGGCTCAGGCTCTGGTAGGAAATGTTTGCACAACTCAGCCCCCAGGGCAACATCTTTTTGGGTGAAATGGAACCCTTGTGGAAGGTGGTGGAGCTGAATTCTTCCCAAGGTTTCGCTCTAGTTAAATTATGTCCTATTAAAACCTCTTCTAATGAGGATTCTCTTTCTTTTCCTCTTGGCTTTGCTTTCTGAAGGAAATGGGAACTATTTAAAAAGCATTTTATTTATCTGCAATTAAGGAGCCAACTACAGCCTTTGGGAAGTTTCCATGGAAGGCAGGAGCGAAGTCCTGCAGGTGGAAGCTGCAGAAAAGAAATGTGCTTGTGCTACACAGGGCATGGCCTCTGGTTTTGGAGGAATGCCCCAGATTTGACCTGGAAAATCATGCAAGTACCATGGAAATACTCACTTTGTAGCCCCTCACTTCTGATTCGTTGTCCAAGGCTTTCACCTGGTCCCAGTTCAGGATGATCTTGGAGTTGGATGAATTCCACACAATGTTCCCGGGGGGCTGACTCGGTGCTACACCAAAACACACACAGCACCCCGTTACTGAGGGGAACCAATTCCCAGCTGGATCCCTGCCAGTGCCAGTGGGGCTTCTCCCAGCAGAGCTGAGCCTGCCTCAGCCCTGTCCCTCTGCAAAGCTAACGAGCTGCTCCACTGATCTGTGTCCTCAGGGTCACGGGAGGTGTGACACGACACGGGGCTTTAAATGAAAAAAGGATTCAGTCACTTGCTCAACATGCCTGAAACCAGAGGAAAAAAGCCCTCTTGAATGCTGAGATAAATATTTAATTTGCCTGCACAGCTGAGATTTCAGTTTTGCATGCTCTGCTTACTTAACACCAGGAAGAGCCTCACGAAAAAAGTAAAATAAAAAGCCTGAGCCTGGTAAATCTTCTGCACAAAAACCTGGCAAAGGCAAGTCTGACAGCTCCTTCAGACTCAAGAGAGCTCGGAAATGAGAGAGGGGAGCAGCAGCTGGGCCCTCGCAGGGCATCCCTGCCGACACTCACGTGGCTTTTTGGTGGTGACGTTGACGGCGGCGCTGGAGGGGCCGGTGCCGGCCGTGTTGTAGGCCCTGACTGCCAGGTGGTAGAGGGCATTGCCCCTCAGGTTGCTGACTTTTGTGGAGGTTTGGTTCCCAACCGTCCGGATCCTTTTGGCGTTTTCCTCCTTCTCGTCGTGCTGCCAACACCGGACCTGGGAGGCAGAGCAGGGCTGTGGTGGTGCCCAGCCCCGGGCTGGCAGCACCCCTTTGTCCCTGTCACTGACCCAGATCTGCTGCCAGGGACAGCTCCTGCTCCCTGCCACAATCCCTGTCCCTGCTGGGGACAAGCCCAGCTGCAGTGCTCCCTCCCCAAGCCTGGCCATGGCAGCACCTTCAGGGAGGGCTCCATTTCCAGCCAGATCCCACAAAGAAAGGTGGAATTTTTAACCATGTGAGAGAAATCTCTGTGCACTGAAGAGGCAAAGGGAAGCAAATCCACCTCAGGAACACACTCAAGGCAGTAGGAGCAGCACAAGGACATCTCTGTGTCCCCTCAAGGCTTGCTGCTGAAGGGATCCTGCATTCTGTCTCCCATACCTCATATCCCTGTATTCTTCCTTTGTGCTGGTTCTCCCACGGGGGAGCCCAAGAAACTTCAACGTCTGAGGCAGAAAGGCTTCTGGCCAAAACAGTGGTTGGGGCTCTCGTTGGCTCTGGGCAGTTAAAAACAGAAGTAAGGATTTTCAATTCTATGTTCAATTAGTCCCAATCGTCAGGGGATTCATTTTCTTCATTGCACAAGGAAGGAAACAAACAAATGTCCACATTTCAAACCGATGGCCTGTCAGGCCATGTCGGGCCTCTCCCTCAGAAATAATAAGATGTCATTACTAAACTCAACCCAGGATACCATGTACTGTAATTAGGACAAGTGGGAACATTTTCTAATCAGTGGACATTAATTCATGCTAAATCTCTGCGGAATTCTTTCCAGATTACATATTACTTTTCCATTAATATCAAAAGATTTCATTACGATTAATGTTATTTTAATGACTGTGAAAAGAATTAATCACGGTTCGCCATTTATTATAAATCAGAGCAAGGCTGAGGTATCAAAGGATGTGTCAAGGTGGAGACCAAACCCTTTCAAACCCTGCAGCACAGAGGAGGGAGAGGAGGTGGGGAGGGCTCATCTCTACCTTCCTCTGCTGAGTAGACGACGGTGACGGGGCTGAAGGACCCTTCCCCCTTGTTGTTGTAGACGCCCACTTTGACCTCGTAGGGCGAGAAGGGCGGCAGGCTCTCGTTGCGGAACACGTAGCGGGCGGCGTCCGGCGAGGCCACCACCGTCTGCATCCAGCTGACCGTGCCCAAGGGCCGGAAGGCCACCACGTAGCCAAAGCCACCCCCGTTCTGCAGCTCCTCGGGCACCGTCTGTGGGCAGGGACAAACAGCAGCTTCAGCACACACCGACCTCCCTGGCTGCACCCTGGAGATTCCTCTTGGTCCTCTTCGTTCATAGGTTGGACTTGATGATCTCAGAGGTCTTTTCCAACCTACTTAGTTCTGCGGTTCTGTGATTCTGTGAACACAGCACTGGAGATGGAGGTGCATGAGGTCCTACTTCACATCCAACCTGAATTCATCCCACCCTGCCTGCACCAGAGCCTTTCTGCTCCATGAAACAGGAAGCAGCACCTCCAGAAGACACTTCTTCTAAAGCTTATTTCCCTTCCCTCCCTGACTAGATGGGGCCTCCATTGGTGATATAATTTTAGGCTTTGTGAAGAGCCTGAGGTTTGCTGGGGTGAAGCAAGGACACGGTTCCTGCTTTCCCAACACACGTGCAGCTGCTCTCATGCCTTTGGGATCACATGTGAAGCCCCAAAGAACACACCCTGGACACACTGACACTTCCTACTCTCAGGCTTGCATCCCCCTAAAAAGCTGCATTAAACACAAAGGTTCCAGTATTAAAATAATCCATAATTATGGGCCACTGTCCCGCAGATGTCCATAGAGCTTCAGCACGGGTTACTGCTCGTGATTGCATCCTACTCTGTATTGTAGGGCTCAGAGCACATCGTCAAGAAAAGGCCTCTGGACATTTAAAAGAGTAAAACCACTCTTCTGTCAAAATACAAATTATATTTTGTGCAAATTACATCTCAAACCAATGGCTGATGTTCTGGCCATGTGTGTTTTTGAAACATATTGCAGTATCTTTAGGAGACACGGCGTAACTAATTAGTCCAACAGAGGAGGAAATTTAGCACATTGAGCTGTGTGGTGAGGACAAAAACCCATTTATAGGTTTTTAATAACCTTAAAAATATCTCTGGCGATTCATTCTGCCAGCTTGGTCAGAAATAGTGCTAAATGGAAGTGTTAGCATGTCTAGTGGAGTTCATTATTAGGAGAAATATGCCAGCTGCATCGCATCACAACATGGAAATACGAGCAGACAAATGACTAAAGTTCTAACCCCATCTGCCTTAAGGAATATTAAACATTTCTCATCTCTGCATCTCCTCTTGCTGGCTGCCATCAGCACCAATGAAAGCCAGCACGCCTCGTGCTGGCTTTTAACTGTTTGCTGCCTTCTATCCCAGAGAGGGTGAGGGAGGAAGCTGGGAGCCAGCCACTGCCATTCTCCACCAGGTCAGGATGTTCCAAGCATATTTTATCCCTCGGGTGGCTCCTGGCCATCCACAATTTGTTGTATGGATGCGCTGGGAGCTGAGCCGGTAGCAAATCCTGCTGCCCACGGTCCCTGCCCAGCACTTCCCTGCTGGCTGCCCTGCCCAGGGGCTGGGGCAGGGACATCCTTTAGCTCCACCTGAACAGCTGGGCTGTTTTTGTCACGCAACCTGGGCTGGTTTACTGCCAACCCTTTGAAATTCACAGAAGGTTCGCTGGGGGCTGGGTTGAGACTCACCTCCCAAGTAATGACCAGCTCTGACTTGCTGCCTCCACCTCCACTCACATTAGCTGGGGTCACCTCAGGGACTGCAAAAAAAGAGATGCAGAAGATGGATGTGACAGCTTTGAAACCCAAAACCCACAGGGAGACAGAACAGAGCTCTGCAGCAACAGGACACTGCTGGCCTTCCCTGCTGGTGCCAGGAACTGTTAAAATGACTAATTTGCCATGGCAAACAGCACATTAGAAGTATGTCAATAATAGTATATTAAAAGTATGCCAATTAACTTGTGTATTCAGTCTCTAATTGTTTAGTTTAAACATTTGTCCTCCATAAAAAAAGGCTTTTATTTATTTTCCTGTTTCATCTTCGGTTCCATTATGGGCTCCAACGGAACAGAGGAGCCAAGGGCCAGGGCTTTCCTACAGCTCAGGGATCTCTTGGCATTTATTCCACAAAGATTTCACCCTCAACTCCTCTGCCCAGCACTACTTACGAGCTTCTTCAGTTCTTCTCTTCTCCGAAGGCCTGCTGGGTTCCCCAATCCCGATCAGGTTGGCAGCCACTGCTCGGAATTCGTACTCCACCCAGGGGTTCAGCCCCACCACCGTGGCTGTGAACGTCCTGCCATCGATGATCTCTGGAACTGGGGATGCAAGGAAACCCACTGGGATATTAAAAACTGCTGGGAAACAGGCACAGGGAAATCTGATTTCCTTAAAGGTGAGGGCTTAACATAAATACAAATAAGGATTGATAAACTTTTTCTCATCTTTCTAAGATTTTAACAACTGCAAAAAAGTCAAAGAGGCAGCATTAAACCACAGCGCTTTTAGCCCAGAAATTCCTGCCATTAAAGAGCTGCTCCAAAATTGCCACAGTTTGGAAGCAGAGTGTAAAGATAACAGGTTTGGAGGGGCTTTATTTTTCTCTTCTTAAAACACATGGTTGTCTCTCTTTAATGGTTACTGGAACAAAATTAACCCCTGACGGAATGAGCAATTACATCATGGGATTTTTTCCTCTATCAGGGAAATAATTCTCCTTAAAGATAGGTGGGATGACACGGTCTGTCCCTGAGGGATGTCTTTATAGACCGCAATTACTGTTGTATATCTCCAGCACGGCAACAAGAGATAGGAATTCATTCTGTTTTCCCTTAAACATTCATGAGAAAAATGGGTGAGTAATGGCATTGACTGCACCCTAAATCTTTGGGTTGCCAAACCTGGAACTAGTTAATAAGAGCAGTGCTCTGCAGCCAGGGAAATTGCCTTTCACATCAGGGGCCAGAGCTGGTCCAAGCAGCGCTGTGTGGGTGCTGATGGATGAGTTTTCCATCCGTGGAGCTCCCCATGGGGCAGGTGAGGGCCTTACCTGTGCTCACTGCCTGCCACCCCACCGAGAAGGGGGTGCGTGCCTGCACGACGTACATGGTGATGGGGCTGTGGTTGTCTGCCCCTGGCCTCCAGGACAGCTGGGCCGTGGTGTCCGTCACCTCATCTATGGTCACAGCCTCGGGGGGACCCGGGGGACCTGTGGCATTGCACAAGAATTGGAGTGACTCAAGGAAGGAGCACTCTGGTCATCTTCCCCTCCTGGGGACAGAGGTAACGGGGTCCCTGCAGAGCAGCTGGGGCAGCTCCAGCTCTCCTTGCCTGGGTGGGACTGGGAGGCACTGTGGGGATGCACCAGCACCATGGTGGGAGAGACCAGGATGTTCTGCCTCACTGCTGGGGTGATTGAACCCGTGAAGCTCTGCAGGAATCACCAGCCAGGGAGAGACCCCTCTGCTCCACCCCATGGCCATTGCTGCCCGAGTGGTGCCTGAGGTTCAGTCTGCTCCCATCTGAGAATCACAGAATGGTTTGGGCTGGAAAAGACCTGCAAGCCCATCCCATCCCACCCCCTGCCATAGGCAGGGACACCTCCCACCGTCCCAGGCTGCTCCAAGCCCCATCCAGCCTGGCCTTGGACACTGCCAGGGATCCAGGGGCAGCCACAGCTTCTCTGGGCACCCTGTGCCAATGTTTTAACACCCTTGATGTTTTTAGGGAGTGACAAGATCAGTACTTCTATCATCATCAAGGGTCATGTCCCTGCGAAGAATTTAATATTCCTCCTGCTTATGAGAACCAAGGGTAGCAGGGACAGAGCAGCACCCAAGTTTGCCTTCCCCAAAGTTAACAAGTGGGAAAATATAAATCAGATTTCTCCTAAGGATCCAGGCTCTGGGCAATTAATTACAGCTCTGTTAAAGTCAAGCTTACACATTACCTCTGCATGGTAATGAATAGATCTTGATATATCAGTGAGGTCACTAAATCATGTTTATTCTTAACAAGAATAACATCTCTTGGCAGAAAGTGCAGCCAATAGCTGGGTGCTGCTTCTGCTGCACAGTTCATGACACGAACAAGCCCAGTGGGTGCAGGGCTGGCGTTCAGGACACGAGCAGGTACTAGGGGTGTGTGGGCAGGGTCTGTTCTGGGAGCACATGAAACACTTTACATGCTCTGGCTGATGTTGTGAACCCCAGCGTGAACCAGAGCTTTTTTCTCAGATTAATTACAAGATGCTGGGCTGTCCCTGAGCCCAGGGATTGCAGAAGGTAGGAGAAAAAAAAAAAAAAGAAATTTTACTCCACCATCAACAACAGTAACAAAATTCAAATACCTCTTACAATCAGGTCTGCAGCAGCTGAGAGCTTGTCCACACTTGTTTGCACCATGCAGACGTATTTCCCCGCGTGCTTCAGCTGGATGCTCCTGATCATCAAATCACCAGCTGAGTCCTGCTGATAAAGTAGGGAAAAGTGGTTACAATTACTTTTTAATGTGCCCTAAACATCATTATCACATGAAGGACACTGTGACTAATGGATTTACTTTATGCTGGCTGATGAAAACACCAGTAATGCAAGCCATGGCCTGTTAAAATGATGGGAGTCTGCCTGGAAGGGAAGAGAGGGAGCACCCCTAAAATCCTGGCTCCTCCAAGGGGCAGGGGAGCAGGGTTGGGGGCTGTTAAGCACTTTCCCCACTAAAACAACTTGACAGTGTAGGACAGGTTCACTCTGATTCCTCCTTTTTCTCTCAGGATATCCGATTTTTACCCTCTCTGGCATCCAGAGGCCCAAGCTGTGTCTCCATCTCTCCTGCAAGGGAAGCCCAGCCCAAATCTGGAGATATCAGCACTAGTTTCATGGCTTTGTGTCCCAGCCAGCATTCTGATTGCCCAGCATTTTTGTGCTGAAGATCACGAGAACAGCACTCTCCGAGGAAATCTTGCATCACACACCAGCAGTAATTTGTTTTCCAAACACCAAGTGCATGTCTGATTAACTGTTGAATAGAACTAATCAGGTTTCTGGATGTTTTGGATGCTGAGAACCTCTCTGAATTTCTCCCCAGACACAAAGCATTCGATACATTGGAAATCTCAGGGTAACCTCGTGGTTGTGGCCTTTGGGCTGAGGAATATTAATAAAGTTTGTAACTTTAGCTTTGTGGGCCAAAACAGGAGCAGTCACCCCGAAAAGCTGTTGCTGCTGCTGTGAGCCCTGGGCATCAATCTGTGAGTTCATCTTTTAATGTTTCATTTTCTAAGGGATAACAGCAAGGCTTGTAATTGTATCTCCTTTTCCTTTCAGCACCGAATTCCACTCCTGACAAATGCAAACATGGACTGTCACTATGCCTGAGACCTGTGGCTCTCTCAAACCTCCCTCAGAGCAACATGCAAAACCCTTCCCAGTTTTCTACCTCTGCTGAAAGTTTTCCAGTTCTTTCCCCCTTTTTCTCGCTGCCTTCATCCAGTTCCTTCCATCCGTCACCTTTTCTACATTACCCACTTTGTCAGATTTAATACTTACTCCTCCTACCCTTTCAAAGTGATCCCCATCTTTCTCAAAGTCTATCAGGTGCCCATTGAATGACCAGGTGAACACAATGTCCAGGGAGTGATCGTGGGACACCTGACAAGGCAGGACGATGCTTTCCCCAACCGTGACATCCATGCTGAAAGGGGACACCATGACCCGGGTTGGATCTACAGACAACAAAGAAAGAGGGGAAAAATAGGATTATTCTTGTTCTCCTGAGGAACAGAGACACTGTAGGGCTGAGAGAGATCCTAAGCAGTGATCACTTAGGAAGGTCCTTAAATCAACAAGTGAATTATTCTATCTTTGGGTTTATCCTTTCTCTAGTTGTTGGATTAAAACACTGTTAATAAACCCTCCAGAATCCTCTTCCAGCCACCATCCTGATGAAGAAGGAGGAAAGAAAAGGCTGGAAAAGAGTGCAGCAGATCTGAAAGGTTTGATTAAAACTTTTTATCAGAGATTCTTTTATTTGAATCTTCTCACTTCAAAGAGTTGTTTCACACTCATGCGTTGCTCACCACAGTTATCGAAAAACTGTTCTGTTGTTCCTAAATTAAATGTAAAATCCCCAGAACTGGAACAAAAAGGGTGCATTAAAGCCAGGAGTTTTTAATCTGGTTGTACCTGGCAAAGGAAAGATAAGGCTGAGATTATTGTTATGATGTTTATTGAGAACTGGCCACGCTCTCTGATGGATGGCTTCACAACTCAAATCCTTTCCTTGTGCAAGGAGGATCCCCACAAAGAATAAATATAAATGATGAGTGATACCAACAGAACCTTCCAGAGCATGGATGTGGTGCCAGACAGGGGCATTTAGGGAGCTGAAGCAGAAGGAAAGGTCCTAAACAGGACATTTCCAAAGGGAATTCCCCAAACCTGGATGTGTGACGTGGCAGGTTCTGTGTTAAGCACAGGCAGCAGCTCCACCCCAGGCTTCAGGACCAATCCCTTTCTCAAGCTGGAGTTCCACAGCTCCTTTACCACTGGTTTCATTGTCTGTTTTTCACTTCAGTGTGAGCAGAGAGTGGTGGCACAGAAAGATGAGCCATGACACATTATGCAGTCTCCTGCTCCTCGTCTGTGCCTGTGAATTCCCTCTGCCTCTAAAGTTAACATTTCTCTTCCATTTCTGTTGACAAAAATGCAGCAATTTTTTCTACAGGGCCTCAGAGGAAATGAAAAGGAGGAAAAATATTGCTTAACAATGAGACCAAAAGTCTGAAAATCATACAGAGATAGATATTTTTGCTTATTGCAAAAATCCACTCTGCACGGCTGTCATGCTAAAATAATACCAGCATTATTCAATCTCTGGCACACGACACCAAAACCTTCTAGAGCCTATTGCCCAACTGCTTAATTCCCTGCTAAAATAACAAAGACACAGCGACAAAGATATGGACTGGGCAGAACTACTCACTGAAATCCAGGGGATGTGAAGCTGTTCCTGGATTTTCAACCTTATCAAAAGTGTACAGGAGGTGGTGAGAAAGATTTTGTTGCTGTCTAGAGAGATTTCAGATCAAGTCCTCAGGGACTTGGCTGTATTATCTTGGACAAATCTAATTTGTCTGTGTTTTGTGTTCACTTTTGACCAAACAGAGGAGCTCTTAGAACAACCAGAGTAAGTGTTATGATACTTAATTAATCAATTAATTAATAAATTTAATATTTCTCAGGTGTTTATAAACATGTGAAGAATGAAGAAAATAATGACTATAAATATGTAAAATAGAATATATAATTGTATAGAATTTTAGAACATAGAATAGATTCTAGAATGGAATTCTGGTATGTAATTTGTATTTTAGAATTCTATACAATTATATTGTAGAATATCTTAGATATATAATATATATGAAATATTCTTTATAGAATAATGATATTCTAGAATATAGTTAGAATATTATAGGTTTATATAAACACATAGAATATGAAATATAATAGAATTCTAGGATTTATATTCTATATAAATATAAATGATATCAAGAAATGTGTGTTTGCTGAAGGCCAGAGCAGCTCAGCACAGCTCCTGCTGGTGCTGCAGGAACTGCGAGTGCCTGGTGTTTCTGAAAATGCCTGCAGGTTTCATGGAATTGTGGAATCATTTAGGTTGGAAAAGGTCTTTTAAGGTCACTGAGTCCAACTGCTCCCCCAGCCCTGCCAAGGCCACCACTGTCCACTGTCGCCAAGTGCCACATCCACACGTCTGTTAAATCCCTCCAGGGATGGGGACTCCACCCGTGCCCTGGGCAGCTGTGCCAGGGCTGGACAGCCCTTTCCATGGAGAATATTTCCTGATATCCAGCCTCAGCCTGGCCTGGCGCTCCCGGGAAGAGCACCCTGGGATGGCAGGAGCGCAGCTGGATGTGCCCCTGCGCACGGGCAGGGACGGTCTGTAGGTGTCACTGAAGGCTCGGGGAAGCAGCAGAGCTCCCTCCCAGTCTTCCTTCCACGCCGGCACTCTCAGGAGGACGCTCTTTGTGTGACAGAGGCGGCACTTCCCAGTTTTCCATGGTTTTCCCAGCCCTGCTGTAGCCGAGCCCGGGGGCTCTGAGCAGCCCGAGAGCTCCTGGGGATGGTCCCCGGCTGGAGCGGCTTTACAAACACACTGGGACCTGCTGTAGATAAAGCCAGATGCGGAGGGGTGAAAGACGCAATGGGAGGAACCATAAATTCCATAGGAATTCCACTGATTGACACAGACTGTTGCTCACCCAAGGCAGTGCTAAATCCCTGGACTTAGAGAAAAAGAGAAGAGACACAAGGAAAAGGAAAAACGGGGAGGGTACACATTGGAAGGGGGTCTGTATTAGGTGATTTGGGAAGTCTGTGCCTCTCAGGTACCTCAGCCCATGGGGAAAGAGAGAGCAAAATGGGGCCAGGAAATTGGGATAAAAGGAGGCCGCATCCTCCAACAACTTGGGAGACCCCAGGGGAATGCCCCATGGCCTCTCCCTTAATTCGAATAAAGAATTCCAGGACTCCTCTGTCTCCTTTTTGGACATAAACCTCTGGTGTTTGTGGATTAATTTTCCCGACTCCCTCACGGCCGCACCAGCACAGCTCTGGGTGCCCAGCTCTCCCCCAGCCTCCCTGGTGGGCTGCACTGGGGTCACCCGAGCTTGTCTCACCTCCTTTAGTCCTGCCTGAAACCCCGATTTCCCTGCGTCACCTCCCTTGGCTTTACTGCTGCAGCGCAGTGCCGAGAGCTTGGGGTCCTTCTGGCTGATTAAGTGGATTTGGTTTATCCTGCAAGAGATTTTAACAAAGTTTGCTTCTTTCCTTAGAAGAAACGGAGCTGAGCAGCACTTCCCATCCGTGGGAAGGCTGTAATTGCTTCCCTTCTCTCTTTTATCAGCTGCCGCCCGCATCTCCCGGCTCCTTTCGGGATGCTGGGTTGCATTTCGGGATGCATTTCCAACTGCACCCCCCAGGCTGCAGGATTGAGGGCAAGGCCTGGGGATCACAATGAGCCAATCTGCGAGGAAAGCACCCGGCTCGGCCCTGCCATTGATCGGGTGTCCATCGGGAGGGATGATTTGTTTAGGGCAAACAGCCCCGCAGCGCCGCGACCGCCGCTTGTGGCACACGCGGGGCTGTGCGTGCGACATCAATCTGCGGGATGTGACACAGCGGGACACGGGCTGCAGTGGCACCGCAGAAGTGACACAAACCTCAGCAGAGGCTGACACTCGCAGATAATGCTTTTTTTTTTCCTCAAAAAACTAGGTCAGTGCAGAGCAGCTTTTGAGTGATGCGGGAGGCGCGGGGAGAGCCGGGCGCGGTGTCACAGATTCGGGGCCCGTCAGCAGAATTCCCACTGACCACAGGGGTTCTTCCAGACCTGCCTGCGTTAGGTGGACTCAGCATCCCGTTCCCAGTTGGGCTCGGCCCCGGGGGCTGCGTGAAGCGCTCCGGGGGATGGATTCAGCGGGGCCTTGCAGGT
Organism: Corvus kubaryi; assembly: GCF_017639235.1. Lineage (NCBI taxonomy): Eukaryota > Metazoa > Chordata > Aves > Passeriformes > Corvidae > Corvus > Corvus kubaryi. The sequence continues at coordinate 1,986,110 of NW_024580670.1, forward strand.
AAGGGTATCACAGTCCTCAGCAAACGATGGGATCTGCTGTGGCAGCCCTGGCTGCGGCAGGAGCACAGAGTGTCTGACTCTAATGAGAGACTGAACTGGAACGTGCTCGGGAGATGCAGCTCCTGTTGTTGGCCTCGAATCGGTGCAATTGAGCATTCAGAGACAGATGAAAGAGAGAAGGGATAATGTCAGCGTTTCCAAGGCTGGGTGCAGCTAATACCTAAATGCTTATTTAGACATCTATCCCAGCACACAGGAGAAGGTCGAAGGAGAAGGAGCAGAAGGGAATACTTGGGTTTTGACATATTTATCCAGCGTAAAAACCCTGAAGAAATCAGAACTAGCGGGGCGCGGGGGGGGGCGAGGGAGGAGTTCCTTTAGACTGTCCTACTTCTAAGGGAAATTTTCCAAAGACTTATTCCTTCCTGTCTTCTTCCAGCCTCGCCTTCACTTCATTCAGGTTTGCACTTCCATGCTGCTGGGAAGCTAATGGAAATGTTGTACAAGATCTTACAGAACCACAGAATAATTAAAGTTGTAAACGACTCCAAGATCATTAACTCCAAACTTCAGCCTATTTTGAGGTCTGCAGTACATGCCCCTTTCCCCTTCCCTCTTTTGCCTGAGCAGTGAACGTCTGTTGGAAATACTCCTGACTGCTGATATTCCTTGTGAGGATCTGGGCAGATAAGCAGCAATTTCCAGTTTGATTAACCAGCTAATTACCTAATTCTCTCAGATTAATGTTACAGTGTTAAAGATTCAGATATATTTTTCCTTACCTGCATAAACCATTTCCTGTACAAGACTTTAAAGTGTGTTTTCCTTGTAGATGAACTCTAACTCGAGCATTTGGGACTCATTTTGCCTCTTTTTTTTTGAATACCATCATGTTTACCAATTTCATTTTGGCTTTTATCAGCAGGAGTTAAGAAATGCATCTGAGATCAATGTCCTCTATTTGCAATGACATTTTACATTATTGTATTGATTCCAAGGCAAATCATGTCTGGAGATAATAAAAATCAATCTCGGAGGATCTGGTTTCTATGAGCAACCAAAGAATCAAAGTCCAATACATGAAAATACTCAAACGTGCTCTATTTTTTTTTTTTTTTTCCTATTTGTGAATGAAATATTTATCCTGGACCATAAAGTCAAAAGCCTCTGAGACCTGACTGGTGAAACTGCTGGGAGCTCTGAGTGCTCTGTCATCAGACACTGGGATGTGCAGGAGAGAGGAAAATACAGCTCTGAATTAAAGAGATTAAAACCCAGTGAATGACTGAACACATAGAGGAATTAGCAGAGCAAATTACAGCTGAATAGATTGAGTACTTCATGGGGCATGGCCAAAACTGAGATTAAAAAGAAATGGGGAAAAGGTTAAGTATTTACAGTATTTGGCCTTTAAAATATCCCACCTGTGAGCTGTGATGAGTCACACAGATGCTTTCAGGAACAGGCACTTGGTTTTATGCCAATATATCCCTTTTTTCCCTACAATCAGCTATTACACACATTCTTAACAGAAGATTCTGCAGCATTTCCACCCTCTGGTGTGTGCTGTGGCAGTTCAGCCTAATAAAATATAATCCTATTAAAAGGAGACACTATCAATTTAGAAAAGGGACTTGAGGCCCGGGACTAGAGTCACTTAGCTCTGATTTTAGAAATAGTTGTGAATAGTGATTAGAGCTTTCCATGTCATCAGGCAGCACTGATCTCTGCAGTGAAGGCAGTGAGACATGGCCTTGTATTCAGCAGGGATTAGGGAAGGGAGGGATGGAACACCTGACCTTTCCTGGAGGAGCACTGACCCAATTCAGCAACACACAGGGCTGAGCTGGCCATTTAGGCCATGCTAAAATTGCTTTGCTGAAGGAGGATCCTTATCTTGCCACTTGTTTGGCTTAAATCTCCCCACAGCAGTGTGGGGACATGGGATTACTTTGAGCTGGGAGCCTGAGCCCCTTTCTCAGGAATTCTCTGTGAGGGTGGGCAAGGCTGTTTTAAGAGGAGGGTTTGGCTGTTGCTCCCTGTGGTCTGTTCGTGCAGCTGCTGCCCGTCCCAGAGCAGCAGTTTCCTCCTCAGCTTCACCGAAGAGCTTCCCACAGATGGAAAACTCTCTAAACTTGATGGCAGAACCTCCCTCCCAGGATTTAATGCCTCCCACTGCCCAGACAGGGAGCGGGCAGTCAGTCAGGGGACTGCACTTCTGCACACCCCAAGCTGCATTGTTTGTGGGGCTGAATGATAAATGAAGGGTAATTTAAATCTGAAAACACATTAAGAATGGGCCTGCACGGGAGGATACTGGGGAGGGGGCTCCCTTTAGAGCAAATTCAAAGACAAAATATATGAAAATACATCCACTGCAGTGAGAGTGCAGGGAGCGACGAGAGGACGCAAGACTCCACTTTCACCTCCATTTCACCCAGTGCAATGCAATCTGATCAAATCAAGCTCTCTCCGTACAATTGTCACAAAGCAAATCACATGTAATGGGCTCTGGAGATGACAATCAAACCTGTCACTCAGGGAAATTTGTTCTTGCTCTTTGCAGCAGGATGCAACAGCGCCTGATTACACCAGGAACCCCAACATCCTTGTCCAGCTCTGCACTGCAGACTAAAATAAAACCCACTTCACTCCAGAGCTGCCTCAAGTGGAATCTCCGTATTTGACAAACGATCCAGGTGCTGGTGACAATCTCTGTGGATAACCCAGGGAATTCAAGGTGTCACCTTTTGTGGGCTATTGATTGCGACGAGCTGATATCCGTCTTTTCAAGTATGGAATAATCTACTGTCATTGCAGGAATGATGGCCGTCGCACAGAGAAGGTTAATCAGATACAGGAGAAATCATATCTAATCTGTGATAAATTGCCAGTCACTCAGGGATCAATCACTGCTCTCCTTGTACCACAACCCAGGGGAATTGTGCAGGTGTAATTCCATGGAGCCCATGGACACAGTGCCCAACAACATTTTTCCCCCTGGAACAGCTCCCCCTGTGCAGTTTGTGCATCCATGGTGTTTTCACATGTTTTGAATAGTAATGGCCATCAATCAAAAATTTCAGGAAGCAGCAGAGCAGAAAAAAATGGAACATCCAGGCACTCAAACTGCAAAATCATGGAGTGACTGCCACAGTCTTGGCATTTTTAAGGCACAAGTGTGTATTTTAGGCCTTGCTCACACTGATTCTACACCTGTTACCCACCCTCCTCACCAGCACCAAGGCGTTAGGAATTAGCTGCCATGCCAGAATAAATCCCAAATTAAGAGTCATTAGGAGCGGATACCTCTTGAGCGGTCAAACTTAAGGAGCAGCCAGAAAATCCCTGGCTGGACTTCCCAGCTTCCAGTGAATGATCCACAGCTTAAGCATCCTTAATGTCACGCAGATCAAGGCTTGCTTGTGTCATCCATGCCTTGGGATAAGCCAGGCTTGGTGTCCACAGCATTTATCAAGCCCAAGACATTCATCTTCCTATGTGCCACTTGTATCAGGAGAGGGATCCGGAGGGGAGCACCTAGGGATACCTCTGAAAACAGGACAAGTTTTTCCTATTTTTTTCCTATTTTTTTCCTACTATTCCCTTTAAACCTGTGGCAAACACGCATTAACAAAAAGTGCCCGAAAGTTTAAGTCAAAGAAAGCACAGCAGCTGCAAACCTCAGGATTTTCCAAGTATCCAAAGAACTGAGCCAAGGAGACATGGAAAGCAAAAGCAGGGTGTGATTTCAGCTCTATTCCCACAGGGAGTGTATCCCAGCTGCCCATGGGGAGCACAGCAGGGACCCTGCCCCTTAAACACCAGTCTGAACATTTAGACTTTGGATCACAGCCAAATGTGAACAATTCAACTCAACAATTCCATCAAAAAGAGAATTAGATGAGCAAAAGAGGAGGAAGAGTGCCAAATGAAGAGGAAGGTTGCTCTAGCGTGGGCACAGGCTTGGAGTAATTGGGAATAAAATGAGTTCTCCTCCTCACTTTCTGTCTGACCTTGAGCAAGTCATTAAAAGTCTCTGCTGCCTTATTTGCCCAGCCTGTAAAATGGATCAGACCTTCATTAGAAACTGTTTTGTCTCCCTGTACCACTGTGCCCAGCAGATATTTTTATTTAAGATGAACTTTTTCTTGCATCCCCGTTGAGACCTCCACACCAGCGCGAGCAAGTCTGACACCCAAACACATATTACTGAACAAACCCAGCGACAGGGAGAGCAGAACCAACCAAACAAACACTGAAAGCAAATTTTCTGGGCTGAGGTCTCATTTGTTTCCTGGTGAAGGTGAAATTGTCTCACAATGCCCTGTACTCGCTCCTAAGGAAGTGACTCATTCTAATTAGTGGCACACAGAGAGGACAAACCTCACATTCTGAGGGCTGTGCTCCTGCTTTGCTGCCTTGTGGCTGAGCCCTGGTTCTGATGTCAGGGGCAGGATGGAGGCAGGATCACAGGTGAAATGAAAATAACAATCCCCAAGACCATCCCTCATTATAACTTCCTCAAAATCCTCAGCTCCTTCTCTCCTGAATAAATCTTCCCCACAGAGCATCATTAAAACGCGTCCCTGACATTTCTCCTGTTCCATGGCATTTTGCCTCAAATTAGCCACGAGTTTTTCTTATGTAAATAATTCCAGGGCCAGAATCAAGATCCAGCTTGGAAAGACACCCTCAGAGAGGTGGAGGAACAGCAGCTCCACCTCTCCTTTCAGCCTGGTTTCAGTGCTGGGTGAGCTTTGCTGGGGTCACTCGTGGTCTGGAGCATTTCTCCCAGACACTTCTGCTCGTGGCTCTCTTCTGCAGGGAATGATGTTCATCGTCAACTGCATCACACAGTTTAGCTCCCAGGACTAATGGATTTTTACAGAGACTTTGCATTGTGCACCTAGGACAGGAACTGAATTTTTCACTGCTGAAATACTGCTGATTTCCTAAATAAACTCTCTATTCAGATATATTCACAACGAAGCTGGAAGAAAACACAGCTCTAAACCCTACAAATTGGATTGGTTCTTCATGGCCCACTTAAAAACTTCAAATGAAAGCAAAATTCATATTCAAGTGTGTGTGTGACTGACAGAGACCGAGACAACCCACCCAACACATGGCAAGTCAGTCCAGTGACAAAATTCCATGTATTTCAGAGTCCACCTGCTTCTGAGCCAGGAACATTTGTATTTCTGTCATATTCCCAAATGCCTGGCTGGATCACAGTGATCCAGGACACCTAGAACGCAACCTATTCCATTTGTGTTCTCTCTGCCCTCACGATTTTGGGATAAAGACAGGAGACTCCTGTCTCTATATGATCTCTGATGGGATTGCTCATAATCTTGCACTAAAAAAAGGGAAAATCAGGTCGCAGGAGTCCCTAATATTGAAGCAGCACCTCCCTCATGTTCAGCAGTGCTTTAGATACCCCCTGGTCTGTCAGTCCCATGCCTTATCTGGGTGCCACCTGGCTTTTATTATCTGATAAGGAACTCTGGGTAACCTGTTGGCAATCCAGGCTCAGGGAGAAACGCTCCCATCAGCCCAAATCCTCTGCTGAGCTGCTTCCAAAAGTGCTCCTGAGAAAATGCACAAAAGGGGTGGGATTTCCCCAGCCACTGTCCCAGAGTCTTGTCTTCAACACTCTCACCCTTCCTCCTCCTGTGACAGAAGATGTGCTCTCTGAACACTTCCTCTGTCTCTGATGTTAGAAACATCACCCTCAGGCCAGTCTGCTCTGAGTCACTGATTCCAAGGATGTAAAGTTCACTTTCCCTCTTTATTCTCCCACACTGCTTCCTTCATCCTCACCTGAAGGAGATCTCCAGTCACTCCCCAGTGCAGGTCCTGTTTAGATCATCATCCCCCCACCCCTGTCCCAGTCACACTGAATTCCTTTGGGATGGGGGGAAGTGGCTTTGGGGAGACCTTCCCCCACTGCCACAGCAGCACCATGTGCTACAACAACCTCAGTTTTCTCTGTTTTACTGTTTTCCCTCAGAGTATGACCCTAATGCGCCCAGTATTCGTGGAATTCCCATGGACCTCCTGCCTGGCAGTTCATCCCACTGCATGCTATGGAACCAGGACAAGCTCTCTGTACCCTCCCTGGGATAAAGACCAATCTGATACATCAGTGCACTTAACCCATGGTGTCAGCAGGCTCAGAACCCGGGATCTCCTTCAGCAAGGAAGAGACATGGGACTGCATCCCATGTAACCTTAAACACAGCTTAAAACGTTAAGTGCAGCTGTCATGTTCCATTTTCTGGGAACCAGAGGAGTTCCATGGAACTAAAATCTCAAGGAGGCAGACCTTCCACTGCCTGAAATTCCTGGTAACTCCACTGCAGGGACACACAGAGCTGCAGGGACTGAGATCTGGCCCCTTATCGCTGCGCCCAGGGGTGGAACAGCAGCATGAGCTGTCAGATGCCAGAGCTGGGCCTGGAGAGAATATCCTGAGTTGGAAGGGACACCTTCCACTATCCCAGTTTGCTCCAAGCCCCGGCCAACCTGGCCTTGGACACTTCCAAGGATGGGGCAGCCACAGCTTCTCTGGGCACCCTGTGCCAGGGCCTCACTGCAAAATAATTTGTTAATTATGATTTATGTCCAATCACAAACATAAACACACTCACACCCACTGCCTTTGCTTGGATTTCAATGTGATCTATGGCTGCGTTTTAACCACCCTGGGCTTTCATTTGTATTCAAAAACTGAAAAATATTTTAACCTTTCTGAAATGCACCATGTTAAAATAAATGGAAGCAAGTTGATGAAAACTGTTAATTAACCTGCTTTTGTCTCATTAAGAGTCTGTGTTTAACCTATAGGTCGTCTCCTCTTCCAGCTGATGCATGGATCTGATCTTCAGTGATGAGCTAAACAACCCAACCTTTTATTGACGATGCAGAACTCCTGAACCTCCTGCTTTTTTGGGAGAGGTCAGAAAAATTCCTGGAACAAAAGTGCTGAGCTTTCAAAGGCATTATTCTAAACTTTTTTTTCCTGTGGCAAGAGAGGTTGCAATAATGCTGACCCTGCAGTACATGGTGGGTTTAAGGTAAAACTACAGAACAAAAATACTGGTTTTCTTCCCTCTACAGGTTATTCAGACATAATGGTCGAACTTTTCTAAAAATACAATTTTTTCCCACTTTATGTGCTGAATCAGGTGTATCTATAAGCATCAGCACTTGCTCTAGTGTTGCTTCCATTATTTACCTGAGCAATTACCAGTTTTAAGACCCTCGATGTGCCTGAGAGTTGGCTGGGGCTTGGAGGGACAGTGAGGAGAAAGAAGGTGGTGGCAGGGAAGGGGGGGCAGAATCTGTGGCATTTCCCATGATCCAGAGGCACCATTTCCCACGGGCTGCAGGGCCTCCATCACAACCACACAGGTACCTGGAGAAGCTGCTCCGTGGGAGTCCATCCATCTGTATTCCTGCTTTTAAAAATATCACTCCAATAATGCTGGAGATTAGTCCAGGACTGGCATGAGAGCAAGGCAGGAGATCTATGCTTTTTAATATCAAGCTCTTCACCAAGACAGTTTTTATCATGTTAATGGCTAAATCACACTGATTGTAAAAGAGCCAAAATGAGGCAATTAGTAAGGCCTGTGACAGCCCCAGCCAGTGACACACAAGGTTTGCACTGGGAGCCAGATGGATATCTTCAATATATTTCTTATTGTCTGCTTGTGGTAATATGTTCAATTAAACTAAATCAGCACTACAGAAGAACCTCTGAATTGCCTGAAAAAAAAAATTAATTGTCTGCTGCAAATTTAATGAAGCCTAACACTTGTGTTATGTTTACAAGTTTTATTTGTTACGAGCAGTGAGCGCTTACAAGGAAAAAAGAAACTCTGAACTTACTTCATTCAGCCAGCCCTAAGAGCAGCCCATTGGTGTTTGATTTCATTACTGGGATTTGATTTCATTTACATGTCTCTCTCTGCCATTTACTGGTTCTGGCCTCAGCAGCTGACCGGGTATTACCTCTCCCCAGTAAGAAACTGAGAGCTCTCGCTGTGCTGTTCATGCACAGTTCTGTGATTCAAGTCTGGCTCAAGTGTTTGGCCACAAACCTGGGATAGGACAAGTGCCCAGAGGGGCCACGGCTGCTCACCCTGATCCTCAGCATCATCATCCTCCTCAGGGTGTCACCGACCTTCCCCTGCTCATAGATCACAGCACTTGTGGAATCACAGGACCATGGAATATGCTCTGCTGGAAGGGTCCCACAGGGATGATCCAGTCCCACCCCCGTCCCTGCACAGACCCCCCAACAGCCCCACCCTGGGCATCCCTGGCAGCGCTGTCCAAACGCTCCTGGAGCTCTGGCAGCCTCGGGGCCGGGACCATTCCCTGGGGAGCCTGGGCAGTGCCCGGCACCCTCTGGGGGAAGAACCTTTCCCTGATCTCCAACCTAACCCTGCCCTGGCACAGCTCCAGCCGTTCCCCAGGTCCTGTCCCTGTCACAGAGCAGGGATCAGTTGTGTTTGACAAGTTCACATTCAGAAAATCAGAAGCCAAAGTTGCCTCTGAGCAGCCCAGGGAGGGGAGGCTTTGGGGAAGGCTTGACAGCACAGGAGGCATCTGCTTCTCATTTTGCCACTTCTGTCACCTCAGAATAATCACAGCCTTTTAACTTCAATAAACTGTCAGAAAAACAGCGATGTTAACAGGATACACAGCTCTTTCATCTTCCTCGGGGTGCTCCAGGGATGACCTGATTTTTCTGATGACCTCAGGTCCTCACCTGAACGGAGCTGGGAGGAAAACCTGGCTTTACCAGTCCCAGGTGTAACAAGCTTGGAGGGGATGCACCTGCCAGTGCTGAAACTCAAAGCTGAGCCCCTCCCTCCTGCACAAGGTGATGTGGCTCAGCATCACACAGCAACCTTGGCTGCCTGGCAGCTGCAGTGAACAGAGAAGTTGCCTGAAACTATAAAACACTTGATGAAAGCTTGTGTTCCAAGTGCCATATGGAGAAGGGCTCTTGCAGGCTGCAAGGACCCTGAGGTAGCTGCTGGAGTCCAGCCCCACCATCAGCTTCTGCTTCAGGATTTCCCACCCAGGGGTGGTTAAGGAGATCCAGCAAAGTGCAGCTCAAGCACTGGGGCTGCCATGGTTGAGGGAGGGAGGAGCAGACGTGGTGGATGCACAGCTCTCACATTTATAATTGTGCCTTTCATGCAGTGCTCGGGGTCATAATTTTACTTAAACCCAGCAAAAGAGCCTTAATTGTGTCCTAGAAATAATTGGTGTCAGTGGAAATAGTCCAATTAGAGCAGAATATTTTCCTTCGCAATTTCACGGGCAAAGATTATGGCTTTCCTTGTCAATTGTGAAAATCAAGCCTTTGCTGCTGGTTGTGACTCAGAAGTCAAGAAAGGTTTTTCCTAACTTAGAAATAAGTTTTATTTCTTAAACATGAGGATGCTTTACATGTTCTCATGAATAAATCAGAGCCTGCACAACTCCATGGCACTCCCTGAGCTTTTTTTGCCTACAAATCCCCGATTTAGAGATTCTGGAGAACAAGGTCATACCCTCAATTGACTTCTCCTCCATGGAATTTTTTTAAAAAATGTATTAGACCCGAAAAGGAATATTCAGTCATGTCTGGACTACATATAAATACTGTGTTCAGCAAATGCTAAAACAAAATTGAAGAATGATGAAACTTCTTTTGATGGTTTCAGAGTTGAGTCTCTATCCTGGTTTTGACACCAGCTGAACACAGACCTCGTGTGCTATCCAGGAAAATTACAAAAAGCCCAGAAAATATGGACAACCCCTCAAGTGCTGCTCTGGGATCATTCCTTTAAACTCTGCCTCTCTTTTTTAAATTATATTTTGTGCTTTCAACAGCAGGTGTCACTTAACCAGGTCCTTTTTTAAGGGCTGAGGCATAACCAATGTGAATTTAAGATCGTGTTGAATGATGAGGAGAGAAAAAGAAAGACTTTGCATGACCTTAAACACTGCAGGAACAAGGCAGAGCTCAGTAACAGAGGGGCCACTCGTGTTTCAATATGACCAACCACTGAACCCAGAATATGGGTGGGAGGGATGGAAAATGCCTGCAGCAGCTCTCTGGGACAGCTTTTCCACAGCAGCAAAGCAGAAGCAATGGGGGAAAAATCAGGGAGGTCTAGAGAGGCTCCTGGGAATGGGGACAGCACTGAAACAGGTCAATAGATTTCAGTATCTGCTGTAATTTCCCCTTGGTTCGTGTTAAAAAAAACCCAACATCTTAATGTGTGGTTTACTCTTCCTCTTGGGGAAAAATCTAAAGCCCCACTTGAAGGAACTGATATCCCACTTACTCCAAAGTCACTTTAAACTCAACAGAGCTGAGAACAGCTGGCAAAATTCAGTTATTGAAGTTCACTGATTAAAAAAACCCCACAACCTGAACCAAACCCCACGGACACGTGGAAAGCACAAGACAAATTCCAAGCAGTGAAGTTTCAATTCTGCTCAAGTGATGTTGAAACAGAGACAACCACAGGTGGCAAGAGGGGACCATCACATCCCCCTGCCACTTTCTGCAGAAGGCAAATGCTGTGTCCTAAAGGACTGGAACAAACACAGTGAGAATTCCAGGTTTAAAGGCAGCAACATTTGAAGTCTCTGAAAAGTTACTCGATAATGGGCCAGAATTTACAGTATTTAATCAATTTCAACTGCAATGCAGCGCTTCAACGTTCGCACAGAGGAATAGGCTCGGAATGAAAAATGTGCTATTTTATAGGAAATAATTTGAATCACTGTGCTGGACAAAATCAAGACTATCAGTCTATTCAAGCGTGAGGGAAAAATAACCTCCTGACATTATCTTTGTGTTCTTTTTCTGCTAAAGTGCTACGGATTCCAGCCAGCAAAAGTTCTCCTGCTTTTACTGCCTTGAGCCCTCCCGTGACAGCCCGAACGAGATGAGCTCACAGCAGTAGGAAAATGTTAAAGGTGCATCATAATTAAACAGGAAAATAAAGCCATTGGAACTTGCCCTTGTCAGAGAGGCACCAACGTGACCGGAATTGCTACACTCCCCCACGGGAGCACACAGGCACCAACTCTACCAAGGATTTAGAGATCAATTTAAATAAAAATGTATTTAAATAGATGTATTTAGATATAGAGGTGGATTTATAGCTGAGCCCACAGCCCAAAGGGAAGCAGATGTTTGGGAAGCAGCTGTGGGTCAATGGGGGGACCACGATCCATTCACCTCCAATGTCCCCAAAGCAAAGCTGGCCACGGCTTAAATGAAAACTATTTAATGTGTCTGGGAACATGCCAGAACAGAACAGTCCCACATGCCAAGGACTTTCTCATCCCAAAAAGAAGCAGTGGTGACACACAGTGATCAGCTGCATTCCCATCACCAGCTTGTTTGAGCTGCTGCATCCACACCCCACCTCACGTGGGTCCCACTCCCTGGGATATCAGCACAGGAGCCTCTCCTGGTGCTTCCCAAATCCAGAGCTTTTATTGCAGTGCCTTGGAATCAGTTTCCTCTTTCAGCCTGCTGCTGTACCAGCCAGTTGATATCACTGCATTAAATACAAATAAACTCGTATTGTACAGGCTGTGCCTGTTTACTCTGTTTGTCATTTAATCCCCCGGTACTCAGAGAGTCTCTAATCTTTCTGTATGTTGGAAGAATTGAACATTTAGCCTCAAGTACAAGAAAAAATGAGGGAACAAGATGGAAAATTAATATTTATACAATACATGGAAACACACACCATGTTTTACAGAGCTCTGAGCACTGCCTTAGAAGGAGCTGCTTCTCCAGCCTTACAAACTCAATCCTGCTTTTTAATTTAGAGGTCAAACTGTACATGCAAGTTTCTAAGATTTCAGGTCTTGGAGGCCAAGAGGCTCTCATTTAGCACCAGCCAGCAGAACAAACCCAAAGTACAGCTGCACTGGTTCAGAAAACCACTGGGATTCACCCAGCCTGATAGCAGAATGTTAATACACAGCCCTATGGGCACCTGTCAGAATTTGATATTTTTTAAACAGTCTACTCATGCATAAAATGCATATTTATTCATCCCTCTCTGGTTGTTTGCCAGAGAGTTATTTTAAGCTCCTTGGTTCTGGTGTAACATACTCCTCTCCTTCTCCCATCCTTGCCTACGCTGTCTCTGACACTCTCGGCATCTCTCCCTGAGAAAGGAAACTAAAAGAAAAATAAGGGTAGCCTGCAATATTAATGGAAGAACACAGGAAGGTTAGGAAAAATGTCTTGACCTTCACAGTTTTTTACTCCATGACATAAGAGGAGTTAGAAAAGAATGTAAGCATATCTTAAGGTCAAAAACCACATTGGCTGTACAATTAGTCTTTTTGTACACCACAAAACTGAGTTAAAACAAGGAATTCACTCATGTTTCTGTCCAAACTCACACATGTTTTACTTAGGGCAGAGAAACTCAAGCATTTCACTCTATAATACAATATTTTACACAGTTCATTTGGAGTTCAGAATAGTTTCTGCTCTTTTATACTTTTTATGGGCCAGACTTGGAAACCACATTTCTCAGTTTGCTGTTAATATCCACATCTCAGCCTTAAGAGTTTATTCTCTGCTTCATGCACATGCGTCACTGCCATTAATGCAAAGGGAATGGAGTCAAAACAGAGCACTGAGGGGGGAAAAAGCCCTCACTAATCCTTTATAACCTCAGTGTGCAGAAAAGTGATTTGTGGAGCACGGGAACGCAGAGATCAGGTACAACAACTGCCGAGGTTTTCCTGCAGGCTATTCCTTGGGCCTAGAGGAAGGAAAAGCCAGGGACTGCAGAAGCTTGGCTGCAATAACAGAACCCAATCACTCCTGCTGCCAACAACTGGCTTTTTTTATGGTGGGAGAAGCAGTCCCTGAACTGCAGCCCCTGATTCTTCCCCCTTGGGGTCTTGCAGCACGTGGAAAACCAAGACAGCCCAGCTGTGCCCAAGCTGGAGCTGAACAGCTGGAACCCCACCCTGGGCCGTCCCTGGGCAGCCTGGGGAAGGGGCTGGGGCTGGATTGGCTGTTTTGCTCCCTGGTTTTGCTCTGGGACAGACTGAGGCTGATCACAGGCTACCCAGGGAATGCCCCTGGATCCCTGGAAGTGTCCAAGGCCAGGCTGGATGGGGCTTGGAGCAACCTGGGGTAGTGTAAGATGTCCCTGCCCATGGCAGCAGGGGCAAAATGACCTTTAAGGTCCCTTCCACAATTTTGCTAATGGATAAAGTCCTCCATGTTCGGGCTCCCTGAGCAGCCCTGTCCTGGCTGTTTGTTGCAGGTGCCTCCTTAGGGAAACCCAGGTTAGGAGAAGGCAGAATCAGCTCCTACAGAGACCTCACTCTGGTCTTCACTTGTCTCTGTTCTTGTTTTCAGGGACCAGCGTGACCAAATGCCACACAAGGGACTCATAACAACCCCAAACCCAAAGAATTGTTGGGGGCCCTGTGCTTCCCTACAAGGTTCAGAAAATCCCAGACTGGCTGGGGTTGGAAGGGACCTGTGGATGTGTTCCAGCTATAAAAACCTTGGATTAAAACCTGCATTGAAACATTTTAAGTATTTCCTGTATACCACAGAAACGGTTGACAAGGAGAGCCTCTAACTGAGTATGATCCATCACTGCCAATGTGTGGGAGAATTAAAACTGACAGCATTAGAGCTTTCTGATTGATTTATCACTTTGTAATCAATGCTTCCTGATTTGTTATCCAATATAGGTTTTTCCCCAAAGAAGAAGGAGATAAGAGAGTGATTGTAAGGGTAATAACCTATTATGTTCATGGCCTATAATCATTCATCAGACATTAGACTACTCATCAGCAGGCCAAAAATTAATTCAACACATTCGTCAGTGTCTCTCACTGTTTATCAAATTATTCCTTTAAATATCTTGGTCACATTATTCCTTTCCATATCTTTGTCAAATTATAGTTTTTACTTTTGAGAACAACATTTGTCAGAACATGAATGCACGTGAACAAACACTCAGAATTCCTGAAATGCTGAAATTCAGCCCTGGAGGAGGAATAATGATAATAAATCCAACTTATATATTAAAGAATGCCTTATCTATTAAATAGTGCCTCAGACACCCACAATAAAAGTTGATTTAGTCACCTTTCACCACCAGGCTGCCCGTGCTGCTCGCTGTCCCGAAGTGGTTGGTGGCCACGCAGGTGTAACTCCCCGCGTCCGACTTGGTGACGTTGACGATCCGCAGGCTCCCGTCATCCAAAACAGTGATTCTGCAAAGACAGCACACACAGGAAGCTTGGTTTTGGGGTTTTTTTTAAGCCAACATAAAACCCTTTTGGGTCTGCATTAATTATGGATGGTGAGAGCAGCAGAGAGCCCTGCCCTGCGCGGGGAGCTGAGCTGACGTGAGTCTCTCTGGACGCGCTTCATAAATAGTGAATGCATCATTTACATGAGTTTTCTGTGTCTTTACTCGAGGGCAACTTTCATTTACACATCAGCAGCTCGTGTAGGTTTTCCACATGCTGTACTTTGCTATTCAGCCCTCTCACCATGACAACTCTGCAGCACGTGGTGCTCTGGCTGCGTGGCAGACCCGGCGCTCGCTGCCTCGCGGTGCAGACGACGCTGCCGAGCAGATGCGCTGGAGCAGGTGTTTCATTCCGGAGGTTTTTCCAGCAGGATGATGGCTTTTCACAGAGCTGCCAAGCTCTCTCTCCACCTCTCTGCCTGTGTGTCACTCAGCCCACGGGGTTTATCTGCAGTGGCGCTTGCAGGTTACAAAATCCTGTTTCACTCCCATCCTCTGCTCAGCTGCACATTCCCCACCTGAACAGGGCTGTTATTGGCAGTCCCTTGAGGGCAGGAGGCAGGTGAGGAGGGAATGGTAATTCCTGGGTGATCCCCACCTGCTCCTCTTGCATAAGAGTACTTCAGGCTCCCCTTGCTCTCTCAATGAGCTTTGCCTCCTGTGACATTTTTTTTCTGCTCTGCTCTAAGTCAGTGAACACAGGAAACCTGAGTTTGCCCAGTAAATCCCATTGAAACACGGATTACTTGTTCCCTGTGGAGGCATCATCTAAGGAGACTCCAGAAAACCCTTTCTCCTACACTAAAATCACATCTTTTAGCAACATTTTTCCTCCTCAGAATCACGTCCTGCAGCACAATCTCCTTTCTCACCTTCAGCCACTTGCAGACCTTCATGGAAAACCTTGTATTAATTCCTGCCTTGTCCTGCTCAATTATTTCCCAATTTCACTAAAATGAAGAAGCCTTCCTGCATTTTTAATTCCAATGAAGCTCTGCACAAGTGAACAGAGAAATTGGGAGGAAAGAACCTCAGCAACAGCGCTGGCACCACTGCAGGAGGGCTCAGGGGCACTTCCCTGCTGAGGAGGCTTTAAGGAAACACTTGGAGCTCTGGGACAGCCCTGAGACAGCTGAATAAAGGCCCAGCCTGAGCCAAGGCACAAAGTCAAGCACCAAGGTCACCTTGGGGCTCCTTGGCTCCTGCCAGCTGCAGCCACAGGGCTGGGCAAGGTCTTCAGTGACCCTCAGGAGTCATCAGCTCACCCAAGGGAGCTGCTGTGGCTGCCCTTTGTCATTCCACAGGCTCTTGGTGGGCACAACCGAGCTGCAGAGCCCCCATTCACAGACCTGCTTCAACAAATGGCACAGACTGAGTGACTGTGCCAAGCGAGGAGGAGGAAGATGGCACAGGATGCTCTGACAGCAGAGCCCATCTCTGTCCTGGCTCACCTCTCCCTGCCCTACTCCTACTCCCAAGAGCTGGCAGGGAGCAGGGGCAGAGGTGATGTTTCACCCATCAGCAGCAGTGATATTAATAGGAGCTTCTCGGCTGGCTCATGGTCTCCAAATCGCTGCAGTCAGTAACGCTCTCTGCTGTCATTTATTTCTGAGGGACTCCAGGATTTGCTCCTGTGGCAGCTGCTGCAGCTCAGTGGTCGGAAGGGAGCAGTGGAGAGCTGCTGGGCTCACCTTCAGCACTCCGTGGGCACACCTCAATGCTCGTGCTGCATCAAACCTGTGCTGGAGTGGCCCCGCTGGCCTCCAGCAGGAGCTGGGCAGCACCAGGAGCTCCCCAGGAATTATTTCTGCTCTTATCAATTGCAGGTCTTCAAGAAAAGCAGGGCCTTTCTGAAAGCTGAAGGTGCTCTTGGAAAACATTAAAATTCCAATCAATATGAAGCAGGACAAGCTCAGCATTGTGCTCCAGCTCAAGGAGGACCACGGTGCTCCAGCACTGCCCCACCACTCTCTGCCTGCCCTCTCTCCCTCCACACTTCTGCCACCCCAGGAAACCCAGAAAAAGTGCAGTTTTAGATTATTTCTGTAGAGCTGAGATCTTATTTTTAGTTATTTACGCTTTATTTTCAGCCATATGGCTGAAAGCTTTTTACTGGCTAATCTCTTTCATAGATCATTTTAATTGTGTCTCTTGATGAGGCCAGATTTAATTTCAAATTCTAATGCCTTTTCTGTCTCTGCCTTTCTCCTGCTACTGGTTTCCTGCTAAGTTGTCCTTATTCCCAGTGTAAGACTGGTTTTCGGTTGATGTGGACTGGATTGCCCTGGAGACACCTTTGGATCAGGACAGCTGATCCACCACCAGCCTTGGTGCATCTCAGGGAGCTTGCACTGCCTTTCTTTCCTTCCCTTCCTAAGCTGAGAGTGTGGTCCCTGGCTTTCCAGCCTGAGCCCACAGACATCCTTTAACCCCAGGAATGTCTTGCAAAGAGCTCAGGAGAAACCTGCCCTGAGTTCTCCAAACCCCTTCCCCAGAGAGCCTCCAGGCACGTTGAATTCTCGTCTGGTCTCTCAGTAACCCCCTCCACGCTCCTGTAAACGAGCAGTGTTAAAAGTGACAGATAACTGTACAAGTTAACTGATTTTTTCCAAATAAATCAGACCATTAAAACCTCTCTGCGACTCATTGATTAGGAGGCCTTATGGTTATGTGGCTCTTTTTGCTGAAGCTGCTTTTCTACAGCAAATGTTTTGTCCTCTAATCTGAATCCAATGTGTTAAAAGTTAACAGATAATTATTTGTACACTTGGAAATTTGTTACAGTTAGTTGAGAAAGGAGGAAGGCCTCTCACTGATATTGCTAATTCCTGAATTTTCTTTGCAGGCTTATCTGCATTAAACGAGAGGAGAGGCTCATTTCAGGCCACTGAGGTTCTCAAACTGCTAATTGGCTCGAAAGCAAACAACCCTTCAGCCACAATTTTAAGCAGTTTGGGTGAACAAGTTCCTCCAAGACACAAAGTTCGAACTGAATGAAGCACTGCTCAGTGTGCTTTCTCCTCTGAAATACACCCTCAAAATGTTTTCTAGCCAGATGCCTGGGAAGACATAAAAATAAACCCCATTTCCCATAAACACACACATCAGAACAAAGTGTTGGCTGCTGAGTGTGCACCTCTTTAAACCACTACAAACTCAGAAAAGGAGCTACTGACTTGCTATTGAATGTTCTGGGCTCGCTGACTACTGCCAGCAGTGGTAACAATAAATAAAAATATAAATCTCTTGTTGCACAGGTTAATGAACTGCTCTGCTGCTAACCTGGCCCATGGTCACTGCTAATATCAGAGAAAAATCAAAGAAGATAAAATATCCATTTGGAAAAACTCAAAAAACCCCAAATTTAAGATTGTTTAGTATCCTTATAGAAAGAAAGGTCATCTATTTTAAACAGAACATTTGTAAGAGAGATTCTGGGGGTCTGTGTTGTCAGCTGGAGATTTCAGGTCCACAGAGAGCATGGACAGGTCTGAAACTAGGAGATAAAAGCATTGCTTGTTTCCTAAACTGAAGCGTTGGGTTCTACTGCAGGAAGAGCTGACCTTGTCAGTGTTTTGATCAGAACTCTTCTGGGGAAAAAGGACCTTTAAAAATGCTGAAAACACCCCTCCCCAGCCTTTTCCTCCTTGGCCATTTTCATTTCACCACTGCAGCAGTGAATGGAAGAAATTGCTGGACACTTTGCAGCAGCCTAAAGAAGCCGCCAGGCACGGAGCTCCCAGAGCAGCTCCTGTGACAAGGGCAGGGAGTGACAGCACAAAGGGAACGGCTTCCAGTGCCAGAGGGCAGGGAGAGCTGGGATATCCATCCCAGAGGGATAACAGTCCTCTGGCTCAACACAGCAACACTCGCTCGCCCCGCGTCTCCAGGAGCAGCTGGAGATGGATGAAGAGTTCAGGCAGACCTGGAGCAGTGTAAGGAGAAAGAGCAGTGCATAATCACTGGGGTCTGATCTATTGGTGCTTATTCCCAGCTCATGATCCACCTGCCAGATCTGTAAATCCCCCACCAGCAACTGTGTTACCTCCACCCCGAACAGAGCATGGCAGAGCTGATTCATGGAGCCCTCTGCAGCACTCCCCACTGCTGGGCAGCATTCCCAGGAGCAGATAAATAATCCTCAGCCAGTAACATATGCATTTAGAGATAGAAATTGTCCTGTCGAGCTCAGTAAGAGTTTTATCACCAACTTTGCGAAATGAGATCAAGCCCTCACCTGGAATATAAACCATAGTGGAAAACTGCCCAACTCCCAGAGCACATCATAAAACTGAGTGCCACGAACCATCTGCAGCCCAGCTCCATGGAAATCTGACCTCTGGGCATCCGGCTGCATTACCTGCACCTCCCAAAACGTGCCTGCTGCTCAGCTTTGGCCTCCCACTTTGACAGAATGTTCCCCTAAAATCCCAGACTTACAGTACCTACCGGAACATCTTGCTCTGGAGTTTAGTTACAAGGAAATCCATGTGGCTCCTGCAAGCAAAGCCCTGAAGAGCCAGGGGTGGTTGGACCTTCCACCTGCCCCTTGCAGGTGGAAACCCATGCAGGATGAGGAGCAGGGCCATGCCCCAACCTTCCCAGTGGGAATCCTTCCCTGACTCCCAAAGCGCACCCAGCCCCGCTGCGGAGCTGCACAGCCAGGTGGCACGGCAGGTCTCCCTCCATATATTCCTCTCAGCTTGCCCTGTACTTGTCTGTTCAGGAGGTGGAAACATGAGGGATCTGATAAGAACGGGGCACAGATGCAGTGCCTGTGGCAGCTGGGCCGTGCGCTCCCTTCCCGAAGGACACGGCACAACTCCGGCACTGCAGATTAGAGCCCGGTGTTTCTTTGGAGCAAAAGTGATCAGAATTACAAAGGGACTCGTTTTTTTTCCTCCCTCTCAAATGGTTTCATTAGCACTGCTGCAATGAAATAAGGCATTTTGTTTTCTTATCTAATCATTTTAGCATTTTAATTTATGAAATACAAGCATAACTACCCTTGCTTTCACTCTTGATTAAACACATGCAGCCGAAATATTTCATGCTTAGCCAAGTGAATATTTTAAATATTTTTTCCCCCATGAAACAATGTTTAGGATGTCCGATTCTTTTTCTATTACAGGGAGAAAAGATGTCTTAGAGTAAGCATTTAAATGAATGTCAGCTGGAAGAAACACACACTGAGTGCAATTTGAGATAAAACTACCATTGATCCCTTCATGTACAGCCTTTGTGGCAGTGGTGACGTGGCTATTGAAAAGAGACACTGGTGCCAGAGTTCTTCCAGGAGATAATCCGTCTTCTGAGAGAGGATTTGGGTTAAATGTACCTGTGAAAAACAGTGTATTTCAGCCGACATGATGAATGGCCTATTGTTCATCCTCGCTGCCGTGCCTGGGCTGGGGGGGCTGGAAGCAGAGAAGAAAGCAGAAGCACCAGGCAGCCCTGACTGCAGTCTCAGCACTGTATTTGTTCCCTCTTTTCCCAGAGTTCTGAGGCAGGAATATCTAGAGCAATTTTTAGCCTAACAGCAACTTTGCCTCACGCCACAACTCCAGGCAATTGCATTATTTATCAGATTATTTCTATTTCTATCACATGTCTTTGTAACAGTTTACTACCTTCTAAATAATGCTTGCCACGCAATGAGGCGGGGACTGGGTTATTAAAACCATCTCGTGGATGTGGTACTGACCATTAGGCTATTTTGGGTAAACAGTGGAGTTTATAAATCCTCACAGGTTTTACTGCTCAGAGCACAGCCCCCCCCCGATCAGGGACGCAGCTCACGAGGTGCTCATCACCTGAAGAATGGGCTGGTTCGGGGTATAGTGCACAGGTGATCACTCCTGTGGCCCTGGGATGCTGTCCCCAGGTGTGACTCCAACCTTGTGTTGCAGAAATCAGTAAGAGTCAGGTCGGAGCTTTCTGCTTCGTAATGTTCATCGCCACTGAAATACCCCGAGGCCAAAGCCAAGGTCTGGGGCTCCACTCCACAACTCTGGTGGTGCACAGAGGGAGAGAGCCCTGATCCCAGACCCCACCCAGCCCTCTCTCCTGTCACCTGAGACCTCCCACCCTTCATCAACAC
The DNA here is from genome assembly GCF_017639235.1 of Corvus kubaryi. Taxonomy (NCBI): domain Eukaryota; kingdom Metazoa; phylum Chordata; class Aves; order Passeriformes; family Corvidae; genus Corvus; species Corvus kubaryi. The sequence goes on from NW_024580670.1 coordinate 2,006,549, forward strand.
CAGCCCAAACCCTCAGCATCCCCCCTAAGCGGGCAGGGCTTTCCAGGCTGGGGCATCACCCTCGTCCTGTTACCCCAGATGCTTCTGAAAAGGGGCAAGAAAGGGATGGAGTGGGACATCAACACAGCCTGAGGGCTCAGAACACCAACCTGAGCAAGGAGGGGACAAACTGGGTCTGTTCTACAGCTGTCAGGGTAAATCCAAGGGAAAGGCAGGACAATCCCGTGTGCTGGAGCACCATGAGTTTTCCATATGATCATCCATCCAAACTCCATCTAAACTCCCTGAGTGGACACTCCTACTGTGCACACAGTCTCCTACACACCTGCACCTTCTTGCCCTGGCAGGTGTGCCTCAGACAGGCCCCCAGAGCTGCTCCAGTGTTTATTCATCTGTAAGGACCTGTCTTTTCATGGTTCACAGAAGAGCCTGAGATAATTCAGAGCCTCCGTCAAAGCCCATTTAATTTAGTGCACGTCTCTCTCTCTCCGTGAAGGCAGCAGCAGATAAGTCCTGCCTTATCCATGACAACTGACAGGCCTCTTAGCAGCAAACCCCCTATAATTAATTTTCAGGTAAGAACTATGTTTGCTCTAAATAAACTGAGGTAAAATCCTGTTGCATCGAGTTCAGCAGAACATCTCCCACTTCCCAGTATCCCATCCAACCCTGCCCTCTGGCACTATCTGTCCACGGAAAAAGCCACTCTCCCTCTTTTGGTACTGACTTACCATAAAAACCTGTAAATAGTACTCTAAAGAGAAAAAAAAAAATAGAAGGTATTTTGCCCAGATAACTATTTTTGAGAATACAGTAGAGGCCCCTTTGGGAACATCAAACATCACAGCAGCACTGAATTCAGCATGAGCTTAAACCAGCCATGGATCTGGCATCCGAAGTTTTCCCACAATTTTGTTTTTCCACCAATTGTTTATCTGCAGTGACGGAGCAGTCCAAAGCAATAATGCTGCATCCAGCCATTATTAATAGCTATAAACACAAAAGCTGTGGTTTGTCATCGTCCTCCCTTTGGTCTGTACATTTTTAAGACAAGTCTGGAAGTGACAGAACCTCGTCCTGATGGAGCGGGGAGGCAGAAGGAAAGGAAGGGAGCATTTACAGCTGTTGGAGACTTCATGTAGATTGTTCAGAGATGCCTGGAATTATAATTCAAATATAAAAGTATCCCTAGGTTATCTAAGAAGAACAGTTCTCTGGAAAATATCTTTCTTAAGGGATGCTGATAAAGGGAGGAAACAAATGAAAACCAAACACAAGCACTGCGAGGGACCCTGAAGGGAGCGAGGGGGCCATGGAGAATTTAAAATAATAGAAACCTTTTGCCTTCTCTCCCAAACCACTCTTTTTTCACTACACACAAAATTAAAATAAATACAGTCAGAAAGCCCATGCCATGAAAATAAATATTTGAGGAGGCAGATTTGAGTAAAGCAAAGGAAAGCTTTGTTTTTACAGCAGCTTTCGTTCCTGACGCGTGAGGCAGTGACAATTTGATACAGGAAGATTCTGCAAGTCTAGAAGGGTCTGATGGTGCAAAGAGCCAATTTTCCATTGATTTTGGTGGGAAATGAAGACCATCCCCAATGGGAAACAGCCCTTTTGACACAGCCCCTCCACCTGGCAGTTTATTTTATAGACAAAGCTGAGAGTTTGCTATAAACCCTGAACGCTGTGAGGGCACCACGAGGGACAGGGATGATCCACTCTCCAAACAGAAGGCTCAGGACCTGGACCAGCTCTTGCTGGTGGCAGTGGAGGGGCAAAGCACACTGAAAACCATGTCCTGAAAGGCTAAACCCTCCCTTTCTGCACAATTAGCCAGCAGAGACACAGCTCTCCGCGTGCCTCCTCCTGCGCTCGCAAGCGAGGAAAATCCTGTGTAGGCAGCAGCAGGTGCTGCAAAGCCACTCCTGCTCTCACTCTGTCTAATGTTCAGTGAAATATTTGCTGTGCTCAGTCTTCCAGGGCACTGGTATAGCCCAAAGCATGGAAATTAAATGACTTCTAGTCCATGAAGAGGGACAGTGGAAGTCCAAGGAATTGTTTGGAGTGCAGCATCCAGCCACCTACGCCAACAACTCTTCCTGACAAGGACAAGCCACCACCCTCTACCCACAGCAAACGCTGGGGAGGTTTGTAGAACTTAAGAATCAGAGGGAACTCCACTGGAGCTCATAAAAATATTCTCTTATGAGGAAAAAAAAATCCATGCAAGATTTTCAGTGCATCAGCTGCTGACACAAACTGTTTCTGGGAGTGTTCGTGAGATCAGAGCAGAGGCAGCAAATGCATTCTCAGCTTATTTGTTCCAGCTGATACCACCCGAATTCAAGCCCAAAGGCACAGTCTTTCAAAGATAACACATCTTTCCCTCTGGTTCCAACAAAAAATGCCCAAAGTACAAAGACAAATTACACACTTGGCTTGTAATGGACGTTAACAGATTTGTGAGATCCAAGGACATATTTACATCACTTCAAAACAATGTTTGAATAACCATCAAAAATATCACCAAGTCTGAAATGTTCATTAGGAATCCTTCTTCCCCTTTAGACAAGTAATGATTTCCTTGGATTTTGAAAGTGCATCTCAAAGTATGGCCCAAGCTGTAAAATCATTACCTGCTTGCTCTTAGTCATAAGATAAAAATACCCAGGAAACATTTGATAATAATTTTCTCCTTTAGAATGCTACAGACTTACTAAAATCATTATCACTGTTTTCTTCAGCTGGAGGACAAGTGGGAAGTTACACATCAATTGCAAACTGCACTCAGGAGACTGCTCACAGGCGTTTCTTTGGAAAGCAGTGGCTGCAGGCTGTGCTCACCACGGAGCAAACCCCGTCCTGCCGCCTCCGACAGCGGCACTGCAGGGAGGGACTGGCTCCTTCCTGGAGCAGCTTTACACAGAGGCAGAAACAATTTATAGCTGCGTGTCCAGCACCTAGAGATGAATTTAATAATCATAAAACCATGAGAGCCTCAAGCAGGAAAAGCAGCACATGACACCTTTCTTTTAAGGACATCTGGACGTCAACATGGGACACGTCTCGCTGTGCTCCAGAGGTCGGACGCCTCTGGGGCAGAGCTCTGAGTCCTCTCCACCTCTGCAAGCAGGGCTCTGCTTTTAGAATTAGTACACAAGCACCAAGGTGAAAGCCTGATGATTTCTCTTGACCCCTTGTGACAGGTTTCTCTTAAGGATATCTTCCTCCTTCTTTCAAGGACTTCAACACGGGACATGTCTCGCTGCATTCCGGAGGTCAGATGCCTCTGGGACAGAGCTCTGGATCCTTCGCCCTCTCCACCTCTGCAAGCAGGGCTCTGCTTTTAAAATTAATCCACAAGCACCAAGGTAAAAGCCTGATGATTTCTCTTGACCTCTTGGGGCACAGCAGCCCCGTGGGTTTGGTCACACCACGGTTCTGAGCCGGGTCCAGCAGCAGCGCAGGAGCAACGATGTCCTACACGTGTTTCACTGAGCACTACAACAACACCACGCTGCAAATAATCTGCTGGGGAAATAGGAACAGATTGCAGATGTTCCAGGAGCCTGTGTCACGGCGTGAGGGAGAGTCTCATTCCAGGATTGCCAGCTGAAACTTGGCAGAGGCTGGGATTGCACTCGGCAGTGCACTCGGCAGCAGTTTGTGGCTGGAAACAGGAAATCATTTCCTGCTTCCACAGGAGCAGATGGAAGAAATGGAAATTTTAGGGATCGGCCTAATTATTGATGCATACAAAATAAACCAGCACTGAACCTGGATTCTACACAAATCTCTAACCCTTCTCGGTTAACCTTTAGCTAGAAACATTTATAGGATCGTAAAATCATTTTGGTCGGTAAAGCCCTCTAAAAGCATCGAGTCCAGCTGTTAACCCAGCACTGCCAAGGCCACCACTGCCCCATGTCCCCACGTGCCACAGGTTTTTAATCCTCCAGGGGTGGGGACTCCACCACTGCCCTGAGCAGCTGTGCTAGACAGCCCTTTCAGTGCTAAAACATGGTGTGATCATAGAGTCCCAGGATGGTTTGGGTTGGGAGGGACCTCAGAGCCCATCCAGTGCCACCCCTGCCATGGGCAGGGACACCTTCCACTGTCCCAGGCTGCTCCAAGCCCCAATGTCCAGCCTGGCCTTGGTCTTCCAGAACAACACAGAGCTAAAACCAGCTTCTGCTGGGAAACAGTCTATGAACAGGAGGCCATCAAGGACAATGGCTTTCCAAGACCTCTGAGCACCAAATCCTGTGGCTTCCTCATTCATTTTATTATCTTTCTGCAGAAAATTGGTTAAAATAAGTGGACGAGTCAGTTATTTCAGATGTTGCAATGAAGTAGAGCCATCTCCTGCCACGGTCTTTGCAAAGTAAGATGAATGCTGCACTGTCGATTCAAACTTCAGAAAGCCATTTGCAGGGTGTCATTTTTCATTTTGCCGGGGCAGGATGTAATGAAAACCCGACAAGTTATTGATGGTTTGGTTACCTGTCTGCCTTCAAGAAATTGCACAGGTGCTTTATGTAAAAAAAAAAATACAAAGAGTCAACACAATTAATGCGAAGCAATGATGGGAAGCATCCTTTGAGGTTTCCTTTTCTGCTGAAGTGTCACTAGACTGCATGTCCAAAAGACACTGCTGGCAATTCATCTCCCAAGTAATCAGGATAAAAATATCACCATGGTTTGTACCCTGGCACCAGCCTGGGAAAGATGTGCTGTCTGTCTTCTGGCCATTTTCTTTCTGGCTGTTTAAAATAATTAAGCACTAATTAGGAAGTTTGAGGCGACAAATGTAAAACTGGAATTTATACAACTTTTTGCACTCAAGACATGCTGGAAGAATGGGAGAGAAACTTTTCTTGTTCAATTTCACCATTTTTCCTCCTCAAAATGATGTAGCATCAACATGGACACTTTAAAATTCCTGTTATAAAACAGTATCTAAGTGAGGGGGTCCATAAATGGCCAAGCTTTGTGAGGAGGTCCTTAGGATGTGAGCTCTTGAGAAAACCATGGCTAAACTCCTTCAGGGAGACAAGACTTACTGAGCAGTTTTGAAGTGCAGAGGACAACAAAAAAATGAGGTGAGAGCTTTCTGCTTTTCCCTGGCCAGAATCACTCCAGCTCCTGGAGAAAGGATTCAGCTGCTTCAGCATCACCTGGTGATTCCCAATGGCCCAAGGACCAAGGACAGGAGGGAGCAGCTCGGTGTCCCCTGGGGCAGGACCTCAGCTCCTCTCCGAAGCAGCTGCAGTGCCTGTGTTGGTCGATGTTCTTCTTTATGAACAAATTAACATTCCCTGCCAAATTAATAAGCCTGGAGGCACAGCTGTGTGTTAACATATCCAAGAGGCTTTCCAGCTCCAGCTGCCTGGTTTCCTTCCTTCTGAGGAGGCTGGGATTTCAGGGAGCTCTGGTTGGGATTTTGCTGATGGAGGGGTGAACAGCCCTGAGCCCTGTCACATTCCCACTGCTCCTTCCCAGTGTCAAGCCCTCACGTTCTTCTCAGGACACCAGTTGTGGCTGCCCCTGGATCCCTGGCAGTGTCCCAGGCCAGGCTGGACATTGGGGCTTGGAGCAGCCTGGGACAGTGGGAGGTGTCCCTGCCCATGGCAGGGGTGGCACTGGATGAGTTTTAAGGACTCTTCCAACCCAAACCATTCTGGGATTCACGACTTTGGAAACCAAATTACCCTCCTAGATTGTCCCTGACTCTGGGCTATGGTGGAGAGAACAGTGAAATACCTGGGAAAATCTGGACCCAAATTACTGAAAGCTTGGAGCAGATAAGGCAGTTTGGGTACCAGATCAGAGCAGCTGTCTGCAAGTGCAGTTCTCTCTCCTCAGTGTTGTTTGACAAGGACTGAGTTAGCCGGGCACTCGTTACGCTTCCGAACGCTTCCACGGCTGAACTCGCTGGGAAAACGCCACCATGTGCTGCTTTCCTGTGCTTTCGTTGGTTTTCAGCTACAAAAAATAGCAATGTTCCTGCTGTAAGCGCTGTGGCTCTGCGTGTGCAAGCTCACACATCACAGAGCTTGTCAGGACTGCGAGATAATGGGACCAACTGGGAAAATTTCCATGAAGAACGTGAGCGTGCCTGGAGTATCTAGGTCAGATCTTGCTCTAACAAAGTGAACCAAGAGGGTCCCTTTATACAGAAACTTGTTTAATTAAGATAACAGATGTTGCTATTGCACAAGTCATAGGGAATGGTTGTTTAATTGGACACTTTCACATTCTTTGCTACCAGCACAAAACATCATTTGTTTTTTTATGCATTTCTTTCCTTACAATTAAACTGTATAAACAATGCAGGCACTGTACATTCAAGGAGAAGAAACGGCTCTAATGATGTAGGGGCTTTAGATGAAGAAGAATGAGAGAAGAGCAATTTGTTTTGGGGCTTAAAAGTACAATTATTTTTCTGTCCCAGCCTGAGTACATGTCTGGTGGCAGGGTAAATATGACTTCCAATAGTTCTAGGAGAACATTAGGAATTAAGACTGTTGTGTACATATTTTAAATGAAAGTTGTCTTGGTTTTCCTGCACTCTTTCTGCTGTTGGGGAGCCAAGGAGAAGGGGAGAAGTGGGAAGCTGTGGAGGACCAAGAGGATGAAACGTGAATCTGCTCTTGAACCTCACAATGCCTACGGCTTCACCTCTGGGAAATGTCACTGTGTCTCACTCTGTGAGGAATAAATAAATGGAATTATTGCCATTAAGGCATGCATATTAAAAGCCCTTTGCCTAAGTCCCAAACAAGACCCGAGAAAAGAGGGAAGACTTGCGGGGGAAGCGATGCAGACCCTGCAGGGCTGAACACCCCCAGAATGGTTCAGGTTGGAAGGGATCACTGGAGGTCATCACATCCAACCTCCCTGCTCAGGCATGATTCAGGAGTCCAGACTGGTCCAGAAGAATCATTCTGTGCCAGCAGCAAAATAAATCCCCTGACCAATTCCCTGAGAAATTTCCTTAAGATGCTCTAACAAAACAGCCTCTGGTGGAAGTTATTAAAAGCCAGTTCACTCTGTGCAGCCCCAGATCTGTTGCCACAGATCACAGGATCATCTCAGCCCCGATGTGAAACCCCACAGCTCCCACAGCCTCGGGTGCTGCTCTCCCACAGGACAGCACCTGGGGGTTTGTTGGGACACCAGCCTTGTTTATTCGGGGGCTATGGAAAACCCAGGGGCCATTCTCATCAGAAAGGCATCCCCTGGTCCTGTGCGAGGCTTTCCTGGGAACAGATGGATTTTAATCGTGTTTCACCTGCTCCTACTCTCCCAGTGGCCCTGTGAGGAGCAGCATTACCAGGACTAAGGACCTGTCCCACAGAGTGTAACACTCACTTTGCACTGGAATGTGATGGGAAGATCAAGGATGGAAAACGATCTCTGTACTTCCCCCATGCAGAAATAGCCTTTGTTTCCAAACAGCATCTGCAATACATCTATATCTGTGCTAGAGCTGTTCCTATGTAAAATTTACCTTCTGGATCAGTCCCCCAACATAATTTTGACTCAGTCAGGCCTCCAAGGCAGGATTTCCATTATTATGGAGATGAAGTGCCTTTAATGACTGCAATAATATAATTGTACCCCAGGGCAGAATTCCTAATAACACAATTGCACAGTTCTCAACCACCAGTAAGAGATGCCCTCGGGCCACGGTATTCATTAGAGGTGCAGCACACACTACCTCAGCCTCCAGAGAAGAATATGAAACCTAAACCGATAAAGCTCTTGTTTTTTCACCACGGTGGTCTCTGCTCTCTGGGCAAACATTGAACAACACACTTTGTTTTGCCTCCTGGACAGCAGGAGCCTCCAGAGCCAGAGTTCCCAGCAGCAAAAAACCATGCACAGTGTCCCCAGCAAGGAATTTAACATCACACACCAGCTGAAAAGCCACAAAAGCCCCAGGAGGAGCTCTGAAGCGATTGCCATGGCAGCCGTCAGGCTGCACATCAGCATTCAGAGCAAGCACTGACACAGGAATGCTGCTTGTATCTCCACCTGGAATTGGAAGGATCATCTATATTGATTAAGCTTCACGTGATCAACCTGCAGGCTGGAGAAGGATCCAGATGTTCGGGCGCCTCTCTGGTACTCGAAGGACCCTTTAATGTCAGTTTAAGCAGAGATTTCACTGAAGTTTCCTCTCCCACGCCTGCCTAAAAGTTCTGTTTCCCGTCCTAGATGAAGAGATTGCAGCAGCAGCTTTTCCTGGCATCTTTCTTCCTAGATTTCAACAGATTTTTTTCCCAACAGCCAAGAAAGTTCTTGTTTGAAGTCCATGCACAGTTGTGGGTGTAGGGAGACAGTGGAGCTGGACTCCAGCCACTGCTGCTGTCCCCCAGGACAGCGGGGAGGAGATGACATTCCAGCAGGCACAGAAAGAGAGCAGCACTCAGCAGAGCCCAGGCACTCGCCCCTCCTGCCCGGGGAGGCAGACGGTGCTGGTGAGCAGTGCCACGACCACAGCAGACAATGTCATTCCCTAACTGTGCATTTCACACGGTGCCCAGGCCCAGCCTGCAGGGCTGGCGTGGTGAACAAAGGCAGTGGCGAGGATTCAACGCCCTCATCCGCACAGGAGACACAGCCCAGTGTGTGTCAGAGCAGTGCCAGTGCCAAGGCACCGCAGCGCTGCGCGTTCCGACACCGCGCCAGGTAATCCCTGCTGGATGATCTCGCTGGCTGGAAAACCCTTGGGCTGAAGGAGCTCAAGATTTCACACCTGCTTGGGCACATTTCACATCTGGTTTGCCATCCAGGGCTGGGTGCCCAGGTGAGAGGCTCCTGGTTGTGGCTCAGCAGGAGCAGGAGGAGCAAGCCTGGCACTGCCACGAGAGCCCGCAGCACACCTGGCTGGGTTTGCCCCTGAGCTCAGCGCTGTGCCCACCACCCTCCTCCCATCACTGCCCCAACTCTGGCTGGGCAGCCCCACTCCCAAATTAGAATGAGGAGCAGGAGCTGCGCTGTGCCAAGGGGAACAGCCTCAGAGCACACAGCACATTCAGCCACGGACTGCGCCAGCAAGCACAGGGAGACAGATGGGACCTCGTGGGGCTGACACCACAAAGCTTCCAGCACCAAACACCTGCCATCCTTGGCACCACCCTCACCACAAGAACAAGTTATTTCAGTTTGAAAAAGCAATACACTTTGATCTATGACAATTTTGACCTCGGCAGCTCTGTGCTCTACCTGCTGAAGGAAGCTTTGTGTCATCGATCACCAACTCTTTTCATCCCAAGGGGTGAAGGAACAGCCCACAGACAACAGCTTTGTAAGGATCAGGGAGAGGAGCTAAACAAGTCAGAAACAGGGTGTTCAATCTTTTAATCATCTGGCTCTAAATGAACTGTCACTTTCTGCATACTCAGACACACCACCACAGTATCTACTTCAATGGACATTACAGGCTGGGTGGAGCAAGATCAGACTTTCCAAAAGAAAAGAACAGCTCGAACAGATTAAAGCTTTCAAAGATAATAATTTCCTATAATTTCTGGCTTTTTGACCTTTACTAACAAGGCAGGATTCTCCCCATCAGTCCTTGTGTCACATCATGTTTTGGAGGGGTGTCAAGGACAGCTCTCCACGTGCTGCTTGTAGGTGCTGTGACACAACCACACCTCTACACAGCCAGCAACAAATCAACACCACAGAGGAGAATTTGAAAACTTGGCTTTTGAATTTAAAAAGAAACTGGAAAAAAAATTATTTGGCCAGTCTGCGAAAGCCATCTTCAAGTCAGGTGTCAGAACTGCCAAATTAATTACTGACCCCAAATAACTCCTGTTTGCGGGACACTGAGTAATGTACCAGGGCTGTGCCATTTGCAGTGGAGGCTTTTATCTCCTGGGAATTGATTTTTTTTGTAAAAACAATGCTTATTTAGAGCACTGCAGAGGGAAAATATTTGGTTTTTTGGAGTGCATCTTTATCAGCTTCTTGGCAGGGATTCTTTAACAGCACACAGAGGTGGAATGGGCATGATGGGAATAGGAATCTTACCCCCAGCTCCTCAGGACTGAACACTGGCTGTTTCCTCACATATTTGCAAGTCAATTTTGTGAAGCTATTAATGACAAATTTAGCTTTGATTGCTGAAAGTCCCTGGGTTAGGTAATGAAAAAAATGGTTACTTTAAGACATTACCTCTCATTTTCTCTCAGGATGTCTTTTCCTTTCTTCCAAGAATAGGTAGGTCTGGGGGAGGCTTTGGGCTTGCACTCAATGATGACTTCACCACCCACTTTAACAAGAGTTAACTTCTTCAGGAGAGTTTTGGAAAAGTCTGGACCAATGGCTGAAAGCAAAATCAACACAAACCAGATCAGAATTCCCTTGGGAAAAAACAAAGTCAGACTCTTTTGAACATTACAAAATTCCAGGGTTGTTTTGTGCTTTCAATTCCTAAATGATTGGACTTTATGAACTACGTGGATGTCTGGGCAAACAGACACTTGAGCGCTTCTTTCACTGCAAAAAATACTTGATTTGTTTAAAAATGTGTGTTCAGCTGAAAACCTGAGAAACCAGTAGCCCCATCATACACATCTTACTGGGGCAGCACCCCCAGGAACCACTCACGCATGAGGAGTATAAAGTATTTCCTTTTTCTCTGTCAGGATCATCCTTTTGTCAGGCAGGAAAATTCTCCCAAACACAGAAGCCATATAATTAATCAGGAATGTTAATATTTCCAGAAAGGCTTGCACTTTTATGCTTTCTATTCATAGCTGTTGCATAAACTGGGTTATTTATTTTAATTCTCTACAGGTGGGAGACACTGACACGGCCAGGTCCTGAACCAAGCAGAACAAGGCAGCACTTGCTGGCTCCAGGACACAAAGTGCTCTGGAATCAGCTCCTGTGCTGTCCCCAGGGCACACTCCTGTGCTTTGTGACAGACACTCAGAGATCCATGAGGCGACCCGCGAAGCCCTGCAGCCTCTCTGCAGCCCAGGGAAAGAGGAGATGCCTTGGGGTCTGATTCCTGCCTCAAAGGCTCTTCAATGATCCCTTTGCTGGGACCCCGTGGCAGGCAGGGCTCTGAGGCAGCAGCCTCCAGAATGGCTCTGGCACCGAAACCCCCCAAGACAGCCAGGAGGTTTTATTGATATCAGGTAGGACAACTCATTTCTTCCATGTAGAAAGCTCAGAGCAAAAGGTGAGGCAGCTGAAGGGGTTTAGGAACAGCTCTGGCAGACAGGAGCAGTGGCAGCAATCTCTGCTCTCTCCATGCTCCCTGCTGGCTCCCTGGATCCCTCCTGCTCCAGCCCTGGCTCCCTCCAGCTCTCAGCACTGTCCTTGAGTGCCTTATTGCTGCCTCGGTGAGATGAGAGTTGAGATCTCTGTGCCCTACATCGCCTCGATGCCCCACGACAGGATCCAAAGCTCACCTGCAGCAGCTGGGACACCAAGCCCAGCAAATTCCTTTTCCTCAGGGCACCTCATCTGCCTCAATTGTTTTGGGTATCATTCCTGCTGCCACAGAGGTGAGTAAGCATAATCCCACACTGAAAATGGGATGGGCTTTATGATCCAACAGTGATCCAAGTTCCTGAATCAGAGTTCTGTGATCTCTGAGCTGCTTTGTTTTCCATGTCTAATCACACTCAGAAACAGAGGTATGATATTAAAGACCATAAAAAAGCCCTGAAATCAGCACTGGCTTTGTAAAACACTCCAGAATTAAAGGAGACATCCTGAGGACACGTCCCACCAATGCACCCAGAACCAAATGCTTTAATATTTATATCATATATCATTATTAATAAATTATCACTTCTGAAACTGATTTCTCATACGATTGTCCCAAATTTATGAGCAGAAGAGATTTTTTTGAATAATCCTGTTACTCCCATCTCTGTGATAAATGGTTTAGACTGGTTTTTTGTGAGTCATTTGCTGCATTTTCTTGCTCCTGTGTGAGACAGAGGAGTTGCTCACTGTGGGTTTTGTTCTGTGATGTTCAAAACGTTGTCATTTGGTGTTTAGAAACTCTGGACTCATTTCTCAGCACTGCCACAACTTCTGTGTGCCACTTCAGGAGTAATAAATTTAATTTATTCACACCTTTTGTTTGTCCAATGGGGATTTTAATGACCTTTTTTTCTCACTCTAGGCCCACATTTCATTTTTTCAATTTGTTTTTCAACATCTAGCCTAAAAATTCTGTAAGACAAGACTGCATCTCAAAATATGTATTTTACAGTGTCCAGCAGCACAGGAGTCTGCTTTTATTTAAAGACTCCAGGCAAGATAATTGGCAACAATAATTGAGCAGAATCACTCTGAGAAAAGCTCTGTCTGTAATTTTCCATTTCCCTCTTTCACTTCATTTTGCTGTAAGTCTCACTTGAGATGATTAAACGCCACTAGCAGCAAGTGCTTAACTTCAGGACCTTTTAAAACAACCATTTTAACAGTCAGATCTGTTTAAAAGTGAAAATTTCCCAGGGAGGGCTCAGAATGTTGCCCTGCTTTGAAACTCCAGTGGAAAGGCAAACCTGCTGCTTTCCTTTCAAAATGTGCCTAGTTAAATCACAGATGCACAGGAATTTATCTGCAGGACACCGTTTGGGTGCTTTTCCTGTGACAGACAGAAACAGAGCTGCAGAACCCAAGTGAGAAGTTGGCCAAATAAATATTCCCTGACAGGTTTCTCAGACCAGACTCTCCAAAATCTGTTTTTTGTGTGGACATGAGGAGCTGCTGGGCACAGGGACACCCTGGGAGTCCCCACCAACAAGGATTAAACCTCTCCCCTCTGAAAACATCTCCCTTCTTCCCAAAGGTCCTTTTTTACCAGGTTTTAAGTAGACAGGAAAAGCATCAGTGGGTTTATTTCGATTTCTTTCATGTCCAATAAATCTCAGCATTGTGAAGTCTAATTTATTGAGCATTATCGTACCTTTCTCCAACAGCAACACAGACAATCCTTCACAGGGGTTTTTTTTCTATGCAGGCATCTATCACTGATGATAAAAAATGACCAATAATTGAAACTCCCATAGCTGGAAAAAACCTCGTGCTTTGTTCTTCAGGGTAAATCAGGGAATGCTGCTACTGAACATTTGGTTTGAGAGTGACTAAACTGTTATTTTGTAATCAGGAATTGTGTTTGACCCTTTGAAACAACATCCCTGTGCTGACACAGCATTTCCCAGGCCTGCCACTCATACACGAACATGGTTTGGGACTGAGTCACAGCCTGGCAGGGACCTCTGGGATGGTCCCATCCCACCCCTGCTCAACCAGGAGCAGCACAGGAGGTTGCCCAACAATTGTTCTAGTGTCCAACCAACCTCAAAATAAAGTTTTTCTTGTTTGAAGTGGCATTTCCAGGGTTTCAGTTTGGGGCCACTTCTTCCTGTCCTGTCACTGGCACCTCTGAGAAGTTCCTGGCTCTGTGATCTCTGCTCCTTCCCCTCAGCTATTTCCCCACTTGGATTCACATGAGCTTCTCCTGGTATTACGTGGGAGGAGCAGAGTAGGTGTGCACAGAACTGCGGGGCAGAAGGTGCTTTTCTTTGGGATGGAAGTGTTTTGGTTGCCATTAGATTGCTGAAAGGTCTCTTCAGATGGGAGGTTTGTCACCACATCCTCAGCAGAGTCACCTCTGCAGCCCAGGACCGGGCATTTATGGTCCTGGATGTTCTGAATGGCAATGCTCAGGTGTCTCCATAAATAGCTTTAACCAGCAGGAGAGTGAATGCACCTGCCAGCTCTGTCACCTGCAGGAATATGGGAATATGGGATGAAGTAAAACACATCTGTTCTCTGCTCTCCACTTCCTCGAGTTTTCATTTCACTCCTTCCTTCAAAATAAATCGTCAAAGATCCCCCTCTGCTTCAGATGCTGCAACTTGGCAAAAGCAGCGTGGGCAGAGGCTCCTCTGTCCCTGGGAGGGTGGCAGCACTCAGGGAGTGAACTCACCTATGACACTGAGCTCTGCACTGGCGAAGATGACGCCGTGCCTGTTCTCCGCCACGCACTGGTACATCCCGGCGTCCGAGAGACTCACGTTGGGAATGGTGAGAGAGCCCTGCTCCAGCTGCACTCTGCCCTGGGGGAACAGCAAAACAAACTCCAAAATAAACAAGGAGATGCCTCCTCGGACCATAAACCCAGAGGCTGTTGTGCTGTATTTTATAGCAAGGTGGATCAAAGGAAGTAGCAGTAACAAGAAGAATTTGCATGCTGCAATTTATTTGTCTGCCAGCCAAATTTATGTCAGGTTAGATACTAAATGGTAAAACCAATATAGGAGTTGGTAAATGCAATTTAAATTGGAGGACTTTCCCTTGACCCCTCATTGATTTAATACCCAAAGCATTTAGATTAATATCCCTTTCAAGGAGATAAGCTTGAAGCAAGAAATGCACTTCAGTTCCACAGTGGCACATCCCAGCCAACCCCATCTCAGAAACATTTAAAGCAATGGTGCTTCCACAGAATCACAGAGTCATTAAGGTTGGAAAAGACCTTCAGGATTATTGAGTCCAGCCTCTGACCAAACACCACTGTATCAACTAAACTACAGCACATACAGGTGTTTCTTGGACACCTCCAGGGATGGGGACTTCAAACCTCCCTGGGCAGTTCCAAGGCCTGACCACCCTTTCCATGGAGAAATTCCTTCTGGTGTCCAACCTGACCCTCCCCTAGCACAGCTTGAAGCCATTTTGAGTCCCTACGGCAATGCAGGCTGGTAAGACTGGTTGCCATCTTAGCCAGCACAGACAGAAACATTTAAAATCCTCTGCAGTTTACTGAAAGCAATGCAGATGTTAATAATTTAATGCTCCTTTACTTCCTATCAGCCACTACCGTGATGTAAGAACAGGACCATCTGCCAGCGACCAGCGTGAAGCAGCCAGAATTAGTGTGTGGAATGAAAGACCAGGCTATCATTTGTCAGCCTGAGGATATGGAGCTCGAGTTATCAATTCTAATAAGTACAGCAAAGCGTTCCCTCCCTCCCCGGGAGTTCGACATTTAAAAAAAAAAATTCTAAAATAAAGAGCTATTGGTTTTCTACTTGGCCTTAGGGTGGAAATGTAATGTTTGTGCAATTTTTATCAGGGTTTGATCAAGTATGGGCTGCCGTGTTCTTTTACCATAAGTGAAGGGGGAAAAGTGCTGGCTACTGTGCAGCCAAAGCTTTGGTGACTTGATTGAGTTTGTGGTGACAAGGTGGGGTCATGGACTGGGTGATGACCCTCCAGGAGAGGCTGGGCAGACGTGGTGGTGGGAGGGGTGTGATTCCACAGCTCCTGGTCATCTGCACAGGGACAGAGCTCAGCAGGAGGAGTGGGAACACCACTAAAGACCAGCAGGAACCCAAAGGTTTCATTATCACTTGAAGTTCACCTGAGCATCATAAATTAAAATAATTAATCCGGGGTCATCATTCTCTGGTGACAGATTCCAAAATCCCATTCAACCATTCCTTCTTCTTCTTTCCAGCCTCAGGTTTGTATTGTGGATCCTTCATTTTGGCGAGGAGCTCTGAACGTAGAGCTGCTGTGTGTCCTGCTTGTCCCTGGCAGCAGATCCTGGAGTCGTAGGGAGGTGCTACCAAGGATGGGAGGGAATGGAGGAATTTCCCATGAGGGAGGGCAGGCCCTGGCACAGGGTGCCCAGAGCAGCTGTGGCTGCCCCAGGATCGCTGGCAGTGTCCAAGGCCAGGCTGGACATTGGGGCTTGGAGCAGCCTGGGACAGTGGAAAGTGGCAGGGGGTGGAACAAGATGACCTTGAAGGTCCCTTCCAACCCAAACCATTCTGCGATTCCAAGATTTTAGAGCACCTCCATCCTCCCCATCCCAAAATAAACACGCACCCAGAGATCAGAGAGCTGGCAGAGCATCAGAGCACCCAGAGATCCCCTCCCCAGGGGGTTCCAGCAGTGCCTACCTGTGGCAGCAGGGGCTCCCCGTCCTTGAGCCAGCGGTAGGAGGGCTTGGGGCGCCCGCTGGCGCGGCACTCCCAGGACACGCGCTCCTCGATGGCCGTGTGCACGTCGCCGATGCGCTGGATCCAGCTGGGCTGGGCTGCAAGGGAAGCAGCAGGGAAGCCTCGTGGCTGGGAACAGCAGCTCTGTGCTGCCAAATGGACGTTTCTTCCCTTACCAGCACGTTTATGACTTTGATTTAATGACACAATTAAAAACGGCTAAACATTTCTGTTCTTCCTTGAGCCCAGTGCTGCTTTCTGAAGGTGGCACGGGCAATATCAGAAGCTGCTTTTGTTTTATTTTTAGTAAAAACCCTTAAAGAAAAAGAGTAGCTTCAGAAAGCCTGCTCATCCTACAAAAACAAAGCAATAGTTACACCCCTGGTCCTTCAAACAGAGGCATTTTCCTCCTCAGGGTCTCTATGACTTGGGCTTCAAAGCTCTAAAATTTAGCTTCTGACTTCAAAATTTGTCATTTAGAACTACTTCTGCACTGAAATGAGGGTGATTCCTGTAACTGCATGGTTATGGGCACTACCTCAGGCCCAGGCTCTGAGTCTTGTCTTGACTCCACATCTTGCCACAGGAATGAAAAACCTTTGGACCCAATAATTGTATTAATTGAATAAACCTAGAAAGGCCACAAGCAGGTATTGGAGACACATTTTGGTAGAGTTTGGTGAAAACTGGCACTGGAAGTTTTCAGCCACTGGTGAGGTTGTATTTTTAATTGTGTTTCACACATTTTTATTGGTTTGATGGCTTTTTTTTAAAATAGAGTTTAAGTTTAGCCAGATTCCACTAAATTCCACTAAAATTACCACATGGTTTTGAAGACCATACAAACCCTCAGACTTGCTGAGGAGTTACCTTTCCTCCAGATATATCTACAATATACAATACTATCCCTCTAAGATCTTATTATTAATAGTATCTTACTATTCCTATAATACTTTTCAGAAGGTCCCATTAAACAATAGATGAGTTCAGATTTTTTTAATTGCCGTTTGCCCTATTTTGACATAAGAACATCTGACTTAGCAGGATGATATTACCAGCAGAGGTCTCCAAGAACCTGATTAATACTTCTCCCCGTGTAATCAAAGAAAAAATTAAGATTCCTCAAAGCCAGGTCGCAACTTTACATATCTCCTTTGGATAGGGACAGGGGCCAGAGATGGGCTCAAAAGGATAAATAAAAAATATATCAAAATGGCCAATTGGTATGGTTATACCCAACCAGTGGTATGTCTGTGATGATGTGATGCTGGAAACACAAATTCAGAGAGCTCAGACTGTGTTTTCCCCCACCCCTGGCACCCTGAATGTGCCTAAAAAGTGCAGAGGAAGCTGCAGAGCTTTCCACAGTCTCAGCTCCAAGGGACTTCCAAAAAAAAGGTGAACTGAGTATCCTGCCAGTGCAGAAGTGAAAGGAAAAGTGAGTGGTGTTTATTTCTCTGGCTGCCCCTCCTGCCCCTGTAATATTTTAAGCTTGTTTATTGTCTGGATATAAAGAGATAGGAAAGGGAAAGCCTTTAAATGTAGGAAGATGAAAGTCAGTTCTGTCATCTGGAGTAAGAACTTGAACAATTCCATCGAGCTGAGCAATTGCAACGGGTTCAGTGGCTCAAGGACATTTGCAAATTACTTGTGAATTTACATATTTACTATTCTAACAGCATCTAACTCATCATTTTGAAGGGAATTTTATGATCCCATGAAAGGAGCTCTATAAAACCCACACACATCCATTTGCCTTTTTTATTTCTGCAGTGCTGTTTTACAGATTTCCCACATGAAAACAAAAAAAAAAAAAACCAACCCAGACAAAACAACTGGAAATAATTTGCAAATGAAGAGAAGCCATGAATGGTAAGCTGTGCTCTGTAACTAAGTGTGTGCTATGTAAAAGCAAGGATAACTCCTGTGGTGAGGACAGAAAACTCAGAATTCATCCTCATTTCATACAGACTCCCCAGATGAGGGAAATTCTCTCCAAGAGGCAGTTTTTGGGGTAGTTTGTGGGTTGTTCATCCCAACTCCTGCCCTAAGTGCTGAGATTGAAACGTGCAGTGCTGGAAGCTGCCACCCCCAAATTTATATCACCCTTTGGTGCAGCACCCACAAGCCACAGCCTCACACCCCACACCACCCTAACCCCCTCCAATGGTTTGAACTGGTTAAATTTTCTATCCCAGAGCCATTTATGGTGCAGACAACTCCAGAGCGAGCAGCACAGGTCAAATAATAATCTCAGTGAAGAGCTCTGAGTCCTTTGTTTTGCAGGAGCTCGTTCTCTGCTGCTCTTTGGGAGCCTTTTCTAATTAGGTCAACCTCTCCTCTCAACAGTTCAGTGCAGAGAGAAGCTCTTGGCTTCATCCTGGGGAATACTCAGGGGTTGGCTCACGCTGCAAATATGTTTGAGCCACCGAAGGAGAGTCGCCACAACCTAATGAAATTTGACAGGCGCCCACTGGGGATCAGACCAAGGTAACACGACACGAGATTCCAGGCATGATAATTAAAATAATTCAAATAAGGGGATGAAACCAGCTCCTCTCTACAACGTTTTCTGGTACAGCGACATTCTCTGAGATAATGGCAAGGTTTAATTTGTGACTGGTCTAGAAAAAGTCCTTTGGATCATTGCAGTGGTGCTGACCAAAGAGGAATTTTTTACAGGAAATATTTTGGCCCTGCTTGGAGTACTCAAGATAGTACTGGCCTTGGAAACATCCTGGAGGAAAAATCTGGAAGCTGATTAAGAATTCATCAGAGTTGCAAGCAAAATTCGTATGCTGAATCTATAAAGTGAAAGAAAAGGCTTAGAGATATAAGCATGACTCTTACATAAGGATTGCTTTAAAGAAAAATCTCCCCCTCCTAGGAGACGAGAGCTGTCTGGAGTTTGTACTCAGGGGAACAGAAGAAAAGTGATGGAAATAGTGAGGAAAAAACCCTGTTTACCTTTGATCACCTTTCAGTCCTTTATGGGGACAGTTAAAACCAGGTAAATAGGAAAATATGCCCAAATATATTCTTACTTCTCTAAGACAAAAAAATCCGGAGGCAGTCTGTCCTTCACTATAATAAATTGAAAGGCAAAAGTAGGAGCTGGAAATCATGTCCCAAAAGATATTTGAAAATGAAATGACGTGGCAGGTGATGATGCATCCCCTCAGAAATGAGTAACAAACCCCCAGAAGTAAGGGAGAAATATGAGAAATTAGCCAGAAATAAACCTGTAGGACTCTGCAGTCACCTGTGAGTTCAAAACAACCAAAAAGACTCAAGCAAATGAGGTGCTAATACACATCCAGAGTCCAATTCTCGGCTGGTGTATATTGATTTCAGTGTTCCTAAGCCAATTTCTAGCAGCTGATGACCTGGTGCAGGCTGTGTAATTCATCATTAATGGCAGATGAAAGGCTGAATGACTTGTCCATTACTATCTCTATTCGAAGGAGATTGAGACTGAGCCCAGGATCAGAGCAGTCTAAAGACCAGAAAGCCAAGTGTAAGAAGTGAACAAAAACCAACCAGGTGGGAAAAACAGAGGAATAATTGAAAATAAAGAGTGCAGCCAGCATAAGGCTTGTGCAGACAAGTGCACACGTCATCCTGCCCCCAATGGGGACACAGCTCCTGTGCACAAACCCCTCAGATCCCTCATTTGTTTCCTTCCCAAAGATGACAGGGATGTGAAACCAGACCTCGAGTTACCACTTCTCCTCTCTCTTCCTTTCCTCCTCCTAATCCCCTCCTCCTGACCTCTACTGCCAGTTAAGGACTGTTTGAAATCTATACAACCTAAAGGCGTGCAAATCATCCACCAAAGCAATCTGCTGGAATGTTGCACCTAAACAACCTCCATTTGTCTGAGTCTTTGGAAACATCACCAGCTATTGCCACTCGGGCAGGATGTCTCCTTCCTGCCTCTCTACAGGACTGACCCGAATAAGCCAGCCTGGGAGTTCTGCTTGGCACTGGAATATTAAACACCAGAGGAAAAGAAACACAGGAAAATCTGAAGGAGTTAACCCAGCTGATAAAAACACTTCAGCTGTCCCTACCTCTCCTTTACCTCCTGTTCCATGAGCTGTTCTGCACCATTACAGGGTTTTTTCCCCTGTTTTTGTGGGCACCAAAGGGCTGGTGGTGTTACAGGCACATCCATAGGGACCCATCCTCCTGGATTTAGTTATTTTTCATCCTGACACTGAACTGCAGCTGCTCAGGGGTGTGAGGGAGGTGTGGGCTGCTCTATGAGTAACCTCCACATTTCATTTCTATTTGTATTTCCTCCCTATTTGTATTTTTGCTTCTCCTGCTGGAGAGGTGTTTCTCCAAGCCACAATGATAATAATATGAGACTTTTTCTGAATCTCCTAAAAATTGGGTTTCTCTGTAAGCAGGGTTCCAGCAATCCCTTGGAAAGGGAAAAGCCAATGAGAAACATGCCTGTGCTCTGCGCAGGAGCTTGTTCTGGATGCCAGACTTCCCTTGGGCAGCAAAGAACTCAAAATGCAGAGTTACTCCCCCCTCTACTAACAGGTACCTGTGTAAAAGGTAGCAACAGGGTTTTCTAGCGAGTGATGTGAAAGACAATTAATAATAATATAGTCATAATATCATAATCCACTTGCCCTATTTATGTGAATTTTCTTGTATTTTTATCCAGTCCAGAAACTCACTTTATTTGAATTTGCATCAAATTATTTATGATTTGGGACCTAAACTGAGCAGACATAAAGCTGCCTGATTTTCACTTGTGCAAATTTCCTTTTTAGACCTCTGGCCGTAATGAAGAGCATAATCTGATTTACATTTGAGGCTGTTTTACAGAGTGGCATAAAGTGGCTTTTGCCCAAATAAAACACAGGCCTGCTGATGAAAAGGGGACTCTTTTCACTGCAGAATTAAGGAGCCTCACAAATTCCTATTGGGACTTGGATTTGGGAAGGATTTAATCTGAAAAGGGGCCCAGCCAATTAAATGGGTTCTGCTGAATATCCTACAGACTGCTGCAAAGAACTGTAATTAGAGACAAATACGTCTGACTGGCTGTTAATGCGGATGGTGCTGTGACAACATTTTTGGAAAACATTTCAACTGCAATTTTTTCCTGGTTTAGCTGCTTTGGAGCTTGGATATTTCCCAGCGTTGATCTGACTGGAAAGCCAGGGACAAATCCCACATTTTATATCAAAATCCTGGCAAACAAACATTCTCAGGGGTGGTACAGCTCCTCAGCCCTCCCCAGTGCTGTCCCTCCCAGCCCCACTGAACTTGTTTATATTTGGATCACATCAACCAGCAGCTATTTTTCATATTTTCTGCTATTCAGACTAAATATTTTGTTGGGAAGGGGGATCTCAAGATGTTGCATTGACTCGTCAGAGTCAATCCAGGGAAGCGGAACCCCGGGATTCCAAACCCAGGGATGAGCAGGCTCTGGGTCACAAATATCAACAAAAGAAGATTTGGCTGGAACAGCATCTAAACTTGCCATGAATTAAACATCAATAATAAATGAGCATCTCCTTGACGCTGGTTTTATGGACAAAAAGGCAATTTCTTTTTAAATTAGCTGGTTAAGGTAACCTGTTTACTGTACTTCTGCCAGGAGAGAAATAACTGTTGGCACTGCTGTTTGCTTGGGATATAAATCTCAGCCCTGCGGAGGGTTAGCAAATGTAAAATTTATGAGCAGGCAGATTAAAAATACAATCAGGTCAATGGGAGTGCATCCCAAAACACACAGCTGATGGCGTGGAGGGCCCTCACTGCAGGGAGAAACTGGGAGAAACTGGGAGAAGAGGCAGTGGTTCTGCCCTGTGTCCTGCTGGGACCTCACCTGCCTCAGCCACGGGATTCAGCTGCCAGGTCAGGAAGGCAGCACCAGCAGCTAGAGCTGCTAAAAGGTGGGAAAGAGGAGGCTGTGCAGTCCAGTTTGTTAATTCAGAATCAGGGAATATTCTGAGTTGGAGGGAACCCACAAAGATCAAGTGCAGCTGTTGGCCTGCACGGGACAGCCCCAAGAATCCCAGCATGTCCCTTTGCCAGGAATTAACCTGAGGCAGGAATAGCAGGGAGAACAAGAGGAACAGCAAGGAAATGTGTCATGCAGAGTTCCATCAGTCAGGGAAACAGGAGTAAGTTGCTGTAATTGCATTAACAGGAACATGTTTCCATGGGAAGGTTGATCCATCAAGGGGAACTCAGCCCCGGGAACAAACGCTTGTGGAGAGCGGTAAAACACAGCCTGGTGCAGGGGCTCAGAGCACAGGAAATGCAGCAAGAATGGATCTTGCACGTTTAATTAACCTCTTCTGCTGCAGCAAGGATGTCAAACAACTTCAGTGTCACTGATGTGCTAACGGAGGAGAAAATAAACACTGATACAAGAATGAAACACAGCAGAAGTCAACCTTCCCTGACAACTTCCAGGAGCACAGAGAGAAGCTGACAACGCTGGGTTATCTACAGTGAGCAGGCAAATTTGAATTTCTTTTTCTTCTATTTTCTTCTTTTATGCCATGCTCAGGGGCTGATATCTTGGTTTAAAGGAGTGGTGCTGTTAGAGCCACGTTGTGGCCTGCAGAGCACATCAGTGCATGTGGATATGATAACCCAGATCCCACTGAATCCCACACTGCTTTGGGCTGCAGGGACCTTCAATCCCTTCCAGTGCCACCCCTGCCAGGGGCAGGGACACCTTCCACTGTCCCAGGCTGCTCCAAGCCCCAATGTCCAACCTGGCCTTGGACACTGCCAGGGATCCAGGGGCAGCCCCAGCTGCTCTGGGCACCCTGTGCCAGGGCCCCACCACCCCCATGATAAAAAATTTCTTCCTAAAATCCATCCAAACCAGCATCTTTCAGCACCTCCAGAGGGTTGCCCTCTCCAGGCACCAGCCCCGAACTTCCAAAAGCAACTTGAAAGCTCTTTGTTGTATTTCAGTAATGAAATAACACTTCTCAGCTTTAAAACCCCCAATTATTAAGGAAAATTATGTTCTTTTTTCCAACTGTTTGTATAGAAGTTTACAATGAGTTACTTTCCCCTAAAATATTTTGCTGCCACGTGGAACTCCAGAGCCCAGAATACAGAATGCAAGTTGGGCTTTTTTAAGAGATCTATTTTCAGTGCTGGCTGCCAAACACAAGTTATCCTAAAAAACGAACTACTTCCCTGGAAAATCACCATCCTCAAGACAACAAGGATGATATTTTAGTGAATTATCTTTAAAACCTGCAGCAGGAGAGGCGTCTGGCTGACACCTCTCCATCGGGAACTCCTCCACTCCCAGGGAAGAGATGCAAAGGCTTCCCAGTGTGAGACTGAGAGCAGGACACTCCTCTTCCCAGAAAACCTCGAGCTGCTCTGCTGAAATGCCACGATGGGTGCGAAAACCAGCACGAGCCACAGTGGCAGCTTTTGTGTAGGATCCAGAGTGATAAATTCATTACAGTAATGAGATTATAACTCAATATATGCTGTGGTGGGAGTATTCCAAAGGCTCCATTTACTGCTTTCCAAGGAAGGCAGCTTTGGCCGTGGGTAGAGCAAAACTGTACAACTGATGAGTCTTTTAATTTACTCTCCACATGGGAAAAATCAGGAGAAGCACACGGCACAGAAAACGGAATCCTTAAATCATCTAATTAAAAAAATTAAAAGCCATTCAAATCAACCCTGGATTCTTTCCTTAACATGAAAGATTTCACTTTGTTCTTGCTCTTTCACTCCTTCTTAATGTTTTCTCGTTTCATATTTCCCTCAGTTTTAAAAGGAGAAATGTTCATTTCAATTGGAGGCCCCCAAAGTTCCGATTTCTAAATGAAATGTCTTTTAGAAATATTTCCAATTTGAAAATGTCCCTACTTTCTTTAAAAAAAGTTATATTACCCACCAAACTCAATTCAGGGTTGCCAGCAGGGTTGGTTTCCAAACTCTTTTTCTGTGGCAAAATCACTACAAATCAAAAACCATTCTCCTCATTGCTGGAGCTCAACCCCATCTTCCCTGCTAACAGGAGCTGGGCCCTCAGGAGCATTTGGGGGAGAAAACCCTCAATTCCTGTCCGTATTTTCTACAAAGAACAGCACTGTTGAGCTCCTGGAGATGGGAACAGGGCAGCAACCAAACCAGGAATCTTTTTTTCTGTGGAGGTCTCTGCACTCCTGTGGGGGAGGATGTGGAAGCTCCAGCCTGTCCTCTCCAAAACATCTCAAACAGAACCTTGGTACCAAACCAACCTTGGCACCCTTGTGGCGCCACAACTCTCACTCACCTCTGCACAGGTAAAGCCACGCTTTGGGTTTGCTTTGTGGGGCTGTTTCCAGCAGAAATTTGGGGATGGGCACCAGGACCAGAGGGATTAATGCATCTTCTACTTAACAGAGCAGGCCTTCGAAGCTGAAATTTGACATTTTACAGTGCCTGGCTCAAGGACTCTGATTTCAGTGAGAGAAAAGCAGGTGCAGAAAGCCTCTGAGGGGAGAGGGCTCTGCCCTGACATTGTTAAATCCCAACTCTCTCTGCTGTGCAATCATTGATCCTCTTGAAAGCAGTTCTTAATTGGTTATCAGCAATTAACATTTATCCAGGAAAGCTGGGGCAACCCATACATCATAAATGCCAAGCTGTAAACATGAGGATGCTCCTCCAGATCTCCTGCCTTACCCTCCCAACCACGAGAAGGCAAACAAGCCCTTTCCAAGCATTTCCAGCACGTTTCCATGCCAATGTCCTTCCAGGGATGTGTTTTTGTTCCAGCTGCTCTGATTCTCAATTAATATGCACCATTCAGCCAGGTTTTACTTCAAATTACACCCTTCTTGAGATGTGCCATTTGAAAAGAAAGTCATTTTTAAAGTATCCTGGCAAAATGACGTCCTCACAAAATGTTTACTGCAGATTGCACTGGCCACAATAAAGCCCTGAGAGCAGGCAGCCTGCTTACCATAAAATGTCAGCTGTCCTCGTGCCACGTTTTTCCCTCTCACATTTTCAGCCACGCACTCGTAGGGTCCGGCGTCCTCTTGCTGAAAGTTGGGGATTTCGAGGAGCCCGCTCGATCGGTGTCTCCGGGCTTTCCTGGGGATCTGCTTCCCATCCGCCCTCCTCCAGCTGATCGTGGGCACTGGGCTGGAGGACAAAAAGGAAGCACAGTAAGATGTGCAGAGAAAGCCATGGGTCTGGTCAGTGTGAGGAGCCTGGCACAGCATCCAGAGGAATTTTATTACGGAGGGGTTATATGTAACATAAATAGTCATGTGTTCATCGTGGTGTATCTCTCACAGAGCCTTAAAAGCAGGAGACATTTTATTATTAAAATGCTGTTTTGACCCAATTGAGTTTGGGGTTCTGCTGTAACAACACATCCATTTTAGGGTGGGCAGGCCCTGGCACAGGGTGCCCAGAGCAGCTGGGGCTGCCCCTGGATCCCTGGCAGTGCCCAAGGCCAGGCTGGACATTGGGGCTTGGAGCAGCCTGGGACAGTGGGAGGTGTCCCTGCCCCTGGCAGGGGTGGCACTGCATGGTCATGAATGTCCCTTCCAACCCAAACCAGTCTAGGATTCTGTGATGATTTTCCTACCAGCCCCAACATTTTAGAAGTGTTGCCAGTGTTTACTCCAAAAACAAGAGCCCTCAGGCCCTCTGGCTGCTATGAAAACTGGCCATAAGTAACTCCTGCTGAGGGAAGTGGGTTGTTAGGAACTGCTGCAAACTCCACAATCCAGCACCATGAACATGAAAAGCTGCAGGAATAATAATAATAGTAATAATAATAATAATAATGGATCCAGACTTACTTCCCCAAGGCAAAGCACTCCAGTTTCACCGTTGTTCCTTTCGCAGATGGAACCGTTTCTGGGAACTGCACTTCTATTTTGGGCTCGTACTCTCCCATCACCCCTGTGAACATAAAGGAGATGCTAAGGCTTGGTTGGATTTCAGCAGTAAATTCACAAGTGTTCCCGTGCTAGCATGGAGCTGTTCTATACGTCATTACTTGCCCAATTAATCCATTCATTTTAAACATGGCCTGTTCCTAACAGCCGTGGAGTGTGGGCTCTTTTCCCATTTACTGCCAGAGGAGAAGCTGAACCAACTCTCCACACCATCTGCCAAAGATTAAAATCTCTTCATGGCTCTGTTACTTTTTGCTTTTGAACATGCAGGATTTTTGCAGGTAACCTGTGAAATAAGGGGAGCAATAACCAGGGAGGTTCAGCATCTTCTAGAACTGAAACACGGAACAAACAGCCATTAGGAAGAAGTTTTAAAATCCCTGGAGTTAATAGGGGTTTCTATTAACTTCCAGGATTTCAATGCACAGAGATCATCTGCTCCTCGGGTAATTTCTTTATTTTTTACTGCCCCAGTAAATCACGGAGCGTGGCAGCCTCTTTATGAAATTGTGTTTAAAAATTTGTGCACATAAAAAGGCCATTACACTCCTGACAAATGGCTCCATTTCCACTCACTGTACTGTCTTAGACCCGGCACATATAATTTCACCAATAGTGATTATCAGCTAATTGATGATTGCAGTTTAAATCTCAACAGTGCGGCGCTGCCTGGAGAGTGGCCAAGGGAGGAGCTGAGCCGGGTCAGCCCTGATGAATCCCAGAAAACCAGAAATGAGCCAGCAGGAGCCTGCAGTGACACTGGGGCGCATCGGAGCTGCTGGTGCTGGCCTGTGATTGCTGTGCTGCTCTCTGTTCCCTTTGCTTTTCACACAGGATGCAAGAAAATCCTGGTTCTTTCCTTTCATTTTCCAGTGATAAAGCTGAAAATGCTCAGTGTGAGGCTTGCACCAAGTCCACCTTTGCTTGCTGACCTGTTCTGGCACAACAGCAGGTTATGTCATCTTTCTTCCAACACATTAATTGCAAATGAACGTTCAACAAAGCAGCTGCTGCACAGCCTCAGTTGTCAAAATTAAATGCATTTATTAAAAATGTGAATACTCTCCCCACATTCATGTGCTGCCTGGCACATGGAAGAGGAAACCTGTGATTCCGTGGTGACATTCCAGCATTTACAAACCACGCGAACAGCAATTACGTGGCATGTCACTCGTTAGCCCTCTGCATGTCAACACTGCACCATCAAAAAGCTCCAAATCCTGTTTTCCCAACTGGGACCTGCCAAACCTTTGCAATCTTGCCTAAATTTCTCCAAAATCTGTGATAAGTATTAGCTGGGTGAGCTTCAATCAAGCCAAGAACTGCCCCGTGGTCTCCAAAGCAGCAGCTGATGGAACTTGTGGAGATCTTTCTCTCACTTTTTATTTATTCAGAACTTATGGAGATCTTTTACCCCTTCTCTCACTTTTTATTCATTCATTCCCATTTCTTTGCCTTGGGCTGGGACTGGAGAGCTGAAATCCCAGGGGGATGAAACCCCACAGTGGGGTAGGAATGTTTCCCTGGGGCTGTGGGACATCAGCTACAGCCACTGCCACCCTCAGCCCGGCAGCTGTGGCCTCTCACAGCCTTCCTGTGAACTCCAACCACCCAAAAATCAGGATTTGTACCTGGAAAAATCACAAGGCTCCTGCTGCAGTGACAACCTGCCTACCTACACAAATATATATCGGGTATGAAGTGAGCCCTGCTGTCTCCTCTTTATAGGAGCAACATCAGAGCAGTTGAGACATCTCCATCCTGAATCCAAGATCACTTCCATGCAGAAAATCCTCATTTTTCCTGCTGTTCCTGGGTGATTTAACATCTGACTTAGCTGAGCAGGTGGCAGGGACAGAGGAGGAAATAAAAGACTAAAATAGACCCCGAGTTTGTAGCTTGGAGAACACTTCCAGTGTCGCACATCAGATGTTCCATGTGTTGGCATTTCAGAAGCTTTTGTATCTTTCTTTCAATATCAAGGCTTAAAAACCTGCTTTGGGATGAAAGTCCCAGGAATTCAGAAGGAGGCTAATTTGTCTGAGGAGATGAGAGGCATTTCCTGACAACACCTGTGAAATGGTAGAGTTTAATTGGCCCATACAGCTGCTGCTGATGGCAATTTTATTCCAGGACTATTTCGGTGCTTTCCTACTGTTCCTGTTTCAATCCTGATGTCGAAAATCCCACATTTTTAAGAAAAATTGAGAAGCACTGCAGGAGCAGCAGCTCTCAACACCTGGATGCACCCAGCAGGCTTTGGAGCAGGATGGGGCAGCCACAGCTGCTCTGGGCACCCTGTGCCAGGGCCTCACCACCCTCACAGGGAAGAATTCCTTCCCAATCCAACCCTGCCCCATCAGTTTAAAGCCATTGCCCCTTGTTCTAGCACGGCACACCCCTGTACCAAGTCCCTCCCCAGCTCTTCCAGTAGGGTTTGTAAAAAAAAAAGTCCTATTATTGAAATATTTAAAAATACAATTTCAGCACTGCAGTTGTTAGTATGAGGCAAATTTAAACATTGCTCTTTGTCTGCCATCCATGCCATGGCTCACTGGGGACAGATTTGCTGCCTCTGTGTTTGTAGGAACACAGCATTCCCTGTAAGGGGGGGCAGATCTGGAAAAGCAGCACCTCCACCCCTCCCAGTCCCGTTGTGACAATTCCTCATCACCAACAGCATTTCCCATCCACAGGAATTGTGTCAGCCTGATGGGCAGGAGGCTGCAGCAACTGCATTTTCCAAGCAAGGAATTTTTGTCAAATACCACGAGGTGACAGTGGATCTTCCAGGAGAAGTTGCTAACATTGCATTTCTATTTCTGGAACAAATGTTCCAACTGTTAGCCTTTGAACAGAGACATTTTAATTAATTTTAATTGTAAATTAGCATGCAAAGTATTTTTCTTATCTGCTCAAAAATGACGACGATACAGATCAATTGTCTGTATAAATTTAGAAATCCTCTTTTGCTTTCTTCTCCCTTTTTTGTATTATTCCACAGACCACTAAAAATAGCCCTAATTCTGCTGGGAAATACAGACTGAGCTAAGAGTTACCGAAAAAACAAAGTGCCTTTACTCACTTTTGGGCTGCATAAAATGAGAAAAACTGGTATATCCAGACTCTAAAATCTATTTTGTTTCCTGTCTTTGGCCAAATCCCATCAGGGTTTTCTTTTGTAATTATTGCCTGACTCTGAGAGTCTCAGCTGGGAAGAGCAACTTTAGCTGTCCATGAGTTTGAACCACAGCTCCAGCCTCACTCTGAGGAGAAAAATCTCTCCCTTAACTCCAATATAAACATTTCAGGCCACTTTTCAATGTCTGGGTGACATCCAGTCACGAAAAGCATGGGAGAGTCTCCAAGGCCAGCTTGGGAGGCTCCTACCGTCGTTCCTGAGGACGAGGGGCGTGGGGGGCCCCAGCACCCTGCTGTTGGTCACGGTGTTGGTCACCACGCAGGTGTAGTTGCCCACGTCCGAGGTCTCCACCTTGGCGATGTAGAGATTCCCGGTTTCCTGGGACACGAAGCGCCGGCTGTCCTGGTGCACGAAGCTCGGGTACTCGTTGAAGATCCACGCGTAGCTGAGCTCTGCAAGCACAAGGGACAAGCTCTGAGCAGGGAAATTTGGGTATGTCACAGCCCACGGAAGCAGCCCCACGGCCGCTGATGCTGTTCCAGGTTTTACCTTTTTTTTCTTTCATATATTGTCCGTATTCTTTACACAAGTATTTGTAACTTTGTAGCCTTTTATTGCAGCTTAGCTTCAACATTTCCCTAGGCAGGAAGACAAAACAAATTCCAGGATCCCTATGCTATCTTGGTTCTCCTTAGAAACCAAGGCTGAAAGCAGCTTTGTGAGACATATTTTTGTAAGCAGGGCCTGGATCTCATCTGGGGGGCTACTCCATGGGCAGGTTCCTAACTGGGGAGTTCTTGTCAGATGTGCTAATTTGCAGAATCTATGAAAATTGTGCACGTGTCACGTGTGGGGGGTGGTGTTGGAGTGAAAGCTCCTCTGGACTCAGTCCCAAAGGGAAGCCAAAGCACAGGGGTTGAATTAAAACCTTTGGACAAGCTGAGATACGTGAAGCCACACCAAAGTGAAATAGAAGTACAGATTTTTTAACTTTTAGTAGAAATATATGCTAAGTGCCTTAAACATTGAAAAGCTACAGCAGAGACCTTAAACACAGTTCTTACTGCAGCAGAATTTTCACAGAATTTCTTTACTTTAGACAAAATCTAGCTAGAATTACACTGTTCACATTTTTTAGAAGGAGTGTTCACATAAACAATAAGAACTGAGAGAAACTGTAATGCAAATCTGTGCAATACCTACGTAACACTTGTGTAAGGCTTTTAAGCTGTTAGAATTAGACCAGGATAGGTTAAGAAAAGAAGAGCTAGAATCGTGTGTTAATCCTATTGGTCAATTAACAAATATAATCCACACTTCTGTAAGAAAAGATATCGGGCATATAGAGCATATAGAAGAAGAAGAAGCTGTTTTGCCTGTTGCTGCTTGTCTTTATCATGTAAGCCCCTTGAACTCTGCCTTCAAGAAAGCTGTGAGACTATGAAATAAAGAACTTAGCAGGACAGCAGCCTCCTCTGCTCTCTTACCCTGGTCCGAGAAGGAAGGGTACCCTGTCAAAAGCTCAACAGGGAGTCCTTGGCGTTTCCCACCTGACGGCTTCGTGCACCTGAGGATCCTTGCATAAAGGTACCCCTTTTATCACCCTAACTGTGTCTGGCTCATATTTTTAGGACCAGAGAACAAGGCATCACTAGCAATGCAAATTTCCAGCTGGGACGCTTCTGAGCCTGCACAGGGGTCTGATATTCCTGCTACTCCCTCAGGTTCATCCAGAATAAAACACATGTTACAGGAACCTCACCTTTTTGTCATGAACATTCCAGCCTGCTCATGGCTTTGCTTTCATCCTCCCTAATTGATTTTTTTTTCCCCTTTAAAGCCAATTGTGAGGAGGATCTGCCGAGTCGTGTTATCACCCACTGGATGCTTTATTCCTCGGGAATTTCTGAATCAGCAAAAAGCTCAACACTAAATTAAGCAGCTGTAATCTTCTCTGTGACTAATTAGACAGTGCTCTGTGTTTTATAAGGCATCCTTGGAAGTTATTTGAGCAATAAAGAAGAAGTGAGAGACGCTGCAAGCGGCTGCAGAGGCTGTGAGTGAGGTTAATGCAGTCTAACCCTATTATATCTGCCTGAGTCAAATGCCCAAGCACACTGAAAGAGCCTGAAGTGGATATGAGACCACTGCAGTTTTCTAAGGGAACACTAATTATACCAAAAATCATATACTTATTTTAATACTCTAATGAGTTGTAGCTGTAATTGACCTCAACTGCCATTAGGTACTTTGGAAAATACATTCTGCCCTCGCGTCCCTCTGTTTACAGCCAGAAGAGGCTGAAGGCTGACTTTAGGCCTTCGTTTATTTATTTTTAACAACAGGACTTGAAAATGCCTGCTAGACTTTCAGGAAGATACGATAATTTTGTTTATGAGGGAATATCTAATCATCATATTTACACATGTGCATCTCATTAGGAGGAACCTCATGCTGATGTCAAGAGGATACTCAGAGCAAACAAGGCACCACTTCTCAGCCAGCTTATTATTTTCTGCAAGTAGTTAAGTTTGTTGGGTTTTTTTTTAAATTTACTCTCGGTGAACAATTATCTTGCTCCTCCAGAAGCAGCCGGCAACAGGCAAATAAACATCCCTGCCCTGGGATGCACAGAGGTGCTGAAATTGGAGTGACTCTTCACACACAAGGTTTCCACCAGAGCCCCCCTGAGCTCTGCAATTTTGCAGTGACTATGGAATGGTGAACTGACCACAGAACAACAGAGTGGGGAGGGAATTTCTGGATCAATCCCTGTCCCTCCCATCCTTCCCCAGGAGGTCTTGTAGGTATAATTACACCCCAGAAGCTGCAGGGTTTTGGCTCCTGCTTTTCTCTGTGAGGCAGTATTTCTTTAATTGCTAAGAACCCTCTAATTTCCAGGTTAAATATTTTCATTGCAGCCTCTAGCTCTGTGCTTGTGGGCTAATGATCCCTTTGGCTCAAGGAGTTCTTGTCTCTTTGCTGGTGAGAGCCATCGAGAGCCCTTGTGCCGGCATTTTCAAGATGGGCTTTCCAACCCTGTAATCGTTGTAGGAGCTTTTCCTTGGCTCTGCCTCCATTAGAAAGTCGGGAATAATTCTGTCATTGGAGCGCCAGGTGGGAAGCCCTGGGCAAGCAGGTCACAGGAGGCTATGCAAGAGGAGGAGGTGAGATCAAAGAGGGAAACAAACGGTGATGAGCTGGGATCTCTCCGAAATGAGGAACCCAGCACAGGACAGACTAAAGGAGACCCATTTCTAGATGGCAAAGCATCAAAACTTCCCCCAGAGCTACCTCCAAACTCTATTAATTTGGCTATATACAGCTGAGGAACACAGCAAAGGTCTGAAGGTGCAGCTCTGCCTTCCTATCAGCGTCCAGAAAGATCCAACGGCCCGAATTACGCAGATTTTGATATTAGCAGTCCATGATTGCTATATAATATTTAAAACTGGGTAGTTCTCTCTCTCTCCCTCTCTCAAACACCAGGGACTAATGGAATACAGAGCCCAGGGAAGAGCACGGAGGGGAGCATCTCTACGTGCATCTGCTTGCGTAGCAGCATGTAAATAAATACTCCCTCCAACTCCCTTTGATTTTCTGAGAGATCCTGGTGCAATATTTATGGCTCTCCCAACTTGATGGATTCCTTTTGATAAGGTCTCCCTTCCTAATTGCTCTGGACGTGACAGGCAGCAAACACCCCACAGGCAATTTGTAACTCCTGTGCAAACAGACACTTAAAACACAGCCCGGGGTGGCTCCTGCTGATGGAAACGTCTCCCAGAGTCACCAGCACGGAGCCTTTGAGCACAAGGAAGCAGCAGCAACAGGCAATTCAAGGTTTTCTAATCACACATTAGGCTCTAATTCCTTGAGGAATTTATTGCAAACTTCTCCTGTCTAATTTGGGGCCCTTTTCACATAATTTTTGCCTAATTTACCACACTTTTCATTTCCCCTTTAAAGCAGATTCAAGCAGGTCTCTCAAACAGAGAATATTACTCCATTTCTGACCTGTATTTGCTGCTTTTAAAGGGAAGGAGGAACTCCATGAGCTGCAATCCCAGAGCAGCCACTGAGCACCTGCCTGGTCATCCCCTGCACAGACCCAGAACATGCTGTAACCTTATTTTTCTTAATTTCCATTATCTACTCTCTACTGAAAGCTGCACAGAAATTCTGAATAATTATTAAAATTAGGCCTGTGGTTTGCCAAAATAATGTTCTCTGGTTGCCTGTCTTGAGCCATACACGTATTTTGTCTCTGCCTTTAAGTGGAAGAAACTCTTCCTGATTTTTTTTTTTTTTTTTTTTAAGCCTCTTCCATAAAGTCAGGGCTGCCACTTAAAAAGGTCTCTATGGCTATTATGGGAAAAGCTATTAAAATATCAAGATTATGGTAGCCATAAAGCTGAGTAGAGGAATGAAATTTTGGAATTAGTATTAGCCAAAAAAAGGGGGGTCATTTATCATTTTTAATGTACAATACACTATTATTTTTTATAGGCTTTACTGAAAGTTAAAGAGATTAATCCAATCTTTAATGATTGCTATAATTCCTAGGTTATCACCTCCTCTGTCACTCTCAAGATGGACAGGTGGGAACTGATTTTCAGTGTGAAACAGAAGGTTTTCTGTAAATCATAATGCACAAAAATTAAGCTTCACTACCCATGGCAAGAGAAAAATATGAAATTAAGGAAATAATGAAATCCTCCCTTTAAACTGTCCCAAGCAACCCAAACTATGACTGAAACAAGAAATAATTTTGAGACATTTTGAAAGGAGAAGTGAAGCTCATCCCCTGTTAGAAACTATTTAAATCCAGACAGAGTGACCACACCTTTGAGTGTTTGGTTGGCCCTTCCCTGGATCATGCACTTCTGCAAAATTACGGCTGTTTTAAAATTTTTTTTCAAAATTCAGTTACTTTTTGCAGAATGGGAAGTGCTGAAGCTTTCCTGTTTTACTCCCTGCCATTCCCAGACGGAGCCAACAGCACAGTGAAGGTTTTCCTGGAGAGAAGCTGTTCCCTCAACTATGGCAGTGCAGGTGATGGTCGGGAGGAACTGCATTTAGCACTTTGCTTTTAGGTGCTTTAGCACAAACAAATTTCTTGGCTCTGGGTGTGTTCCTGGCTGGCTGGGAAGTGCCAAACATTCCCACCTGCTCTTTGTTTTAATATCCAAATGCTGTAATACCATTTCGTTGTACAACCCCCCAGCCATACCCACAGTTGCTGTATAAACTTAATGGAAAGCTGATTTTTGGTGGATAATCCACAGACTTCTCTTTTTTTTTTTTTTTTTGCTCTGATTGCTTCCATTCCTTGGTGTTCCAATTTCTCTTTAGAGCCTCTAACAGAGTGTTTTGAAGGTTACAGCAAATTTGGGTAAAAGCTTAACTGATTATCTGATGAGTCCCGTGAACTCGTTCAGTATTCTCAACTTGTTTATTAAAATCTGCCAAAATCTGCTTGTAGGGGATGTTCATAAATGAGATTTCCTAATTCCAGGTGTCACTGCAGTTTGCTTGAGCAATCAGCACCCATAACCCCGTGAATCTCAAAATGTGAGCAGGAAAGGAGGCTCCGAGTGCCACAACACCCTGCCAGAGTGTCCTGGGGAAGAGGAAAAGGGGATTATTTGGGAAAGACAAATCCCTGGCACAACACTCCATGTTCATGGCCCTACCCAACCCTCTGAGGCTCCTCTCCACACACACCAGTTCTCTGCAATTCCTGAATTTTTTTACCATTTTTCTCCTTCACAGTTTTATTTTAATGTTAAAGCTACATGAGTTATGCACCACACCTTTTTTTTTGGGCCTACAGACCATTCCGTTGCCCTGCCAGCACACTGCATCCATTTTTTATCTTCCAGTTTTAAATAATTGCAGAGCAATTTAAGGAAATCAGCCTGGACAAAAGCATCACCTGGTAATTCTCCCTTCGAGTCTGAGCTCTACTACACACCACAGCTCTGGGCCTCAAATGCAGGTTTTAATAAAAGGAATGATAAATAATGAACAAGATTAATCTGAGGTTAATAAAACATGTCTGGATGAACCCTCAGCTACACCAAATCTGAGGACACAGTTACTCAGCAGCCAGGCAACAGGGCAATGTGCTGTCAGAAGTTTATAAGAATGAGAAAAACACACAAATTACCCAATTTCTGTGTTGGACTCATTCCCACAGCAGTTTTCAGTGCTGTGTTTGCCTCCCAGCCCTTCATCTGCCCAGTATGTAGAGCTTCAGATGTGGGTAATTAAAAGGCCTTCATTACCTGAAGCCTAATCAATAATGCCCTGTATCAGCTGCATCTCCAGCTCGTGCATCTCTAAACCAGTGAAATATCTGCTGGCTGAACACAGCTGGCCTGGCTTATCTCTCCCCAGCAGCCTGCAGCCCCAGTCGATGGCAGGGGAGCACTAAGGAGGATCCCACTGTGCCATGGGGCAGCCTGAGCCTGAAGGGAGGAAAATCCACAGCAATCTGCATCTGTGCTGAAGGGAAAACGTCGGGAGGTGGAGTCCTGCACTGGGGCGTTTACTCCAGCTAAATACCAAAAGTATTTCAACAGCATCTGATGGGCACAGACACCCTCCCATCGAACACAGCCCAGCAGGTTTGGGGAGAAACTCGATGGGTTTTTGTCTGAAAAAACTTTAAAACTTGTCTTACAGAAATTTACAGCTCAGCCTGGTCTTGCCTGGAAAGAAAACCCACCCACCAACCCAACCTGTGTCTATCCTAAGGGCTTCTGAGCCTTCCTGAAGCAGGTTTGGTGTTTCCTGGCAATGGAGAACCTCACCCAGGATCGGATTTGATGCCATTTCCAGCACTTCTCGTTTAAACTGAAGCTTTAGGAGCCAGGCTCACCCCAGCAGCGATCAGCTGGGTGATTCCCTCTCTCTGTTTCTTAGTTCATTCCAATGAGGAAATTCTGGTAATAAAAAAAGGAATAATAGCTTGATACAGTCCACAGAGTGGCATCAACATCTTCCCAAAGAAACTCATCTTCACCTGACAGCCAGAGACAAAGCCCCCCTGGGACAGGGACTGGCAGCAGCAAATGGAAACAGGAGAGATCAGCCAGCGAAAAAGATAAAAGGAGGCTGGGCTGAAGCTGCTAATTACTTACAAGCAATCATCAAAAGAGAGTAAAAACACAGGAAGCTGGGCAGGAGCACAACTGATGCCTACCCTGAATTTAAATTCTGCTCCTTATTTGTGCTGTGAGAGATTCAGTGGCTGCTGATATTCTCCAGGCTTGTGTTACATAAAGTGCTACACACATCACCTGAAGGAATGACTCACAGATTTAATCCATCAGTTTGTTTTCTGTTTAAAGTCACAGGGAGTTAGCCTAAAAATCCTTTTTTGTGTGTGCACTTGCTTCAGAAAAGCTAAAGGTCCCTGGGCTTGTTTCAAAACATATTTCAATGTGACCTAGCTAATCCTTTAATACCAGCTTTCACTACCTTTGATCAGCCTCTTACTGTAGCTGTAGGAGATTAGATCAAACCTCTAACAAAAAAAAATTTAAAAGTTGGTTGTGGAGAATTTTCTTACTGCAATGAATTAAAATTATGAACAACTCCAAGGCTGAAATATCTGCCCAAACAGCCTGAGGGAGGCACAGCCTGGAGGGCACTTGTCTGTAGTACACAGGAAATAAACATTCTCTTCACATATTTGATAGATAAACAGTGTTCAGATAAAATGCTTTGGTATCTACTAGCTGAAAACATCATCATGGTTGCACATTTATCATATCATTTAAACACATCGTGGCTGCACATTTATTATATTTAAACACATCATGGTTGCATTTTCAGGCACTTCACATGCATGAGGTAACAGAAAATGCCTAAACCAATATCCCCACTGATTTTTCAACAGCAAAGCATCAGCCCCATAGGAATGAGGGCTCCCACAGCCAGGACTATTGACTTGAAAAAAGCAGAGTGTGCACCCAGGGATGTGGAACCCCAAATCTGATACATCAGTGCTGTGCTTGTGCCAACTATGCATGTTCTGCATCCTTGGCTGCTGCCAAGGGCTTTGCGGAGGCCAGCAGAGCTGGATTTGGAGGGAAAGGGTTAGCAGAGCCTGAGAGCAGGACTCTGATCTCTGATTTATTTCATAAAGACATCACAAGGTGCTACAACTCTCGATAAATGCCATTGACTGGGTTCTGTCAGACGACAGATCTCACTCATCTTTAGCCAAGCCCTGCTGGCTCTACCCCCTCTCAATCCCATTTCAATCTTCATTTAGTGCTGACTGCAACCAAACAGGGAATAAACCACACGACTGGCTCGCAGATGATTTCTTTTTAAAGATGTCACGAGCTGTCATTGATAAATAAAAAATCCATTAACGTCATGTTCCTGATATTTCGCTGTTTCCAAGGTCTTCAATGGAGGGCTGAGCCTCTTCCCTCCCAGTTACAGACCCCAGACCTCCTCCTGTGTCCATGACACCACCGTGGGGCACAAACAAGGAATGCTGGGGGGCTGACTCTGCA
Source organism: Corvus kubaryi (assembly GCF_017639235.1). Classification (NCBI taxonomy): domain Eukaryota; kingdom Metazoa; phylum Chordata; class Aves; order Passeriformes; family Corvidae; genus Corvus; species Corvus kubaryi. The sequence continues at coordinate 2,044,152 of NW_024580670.1, forward strand.
GGTGACAGGTGACACGTGCCAGCTGAAAATCTGCTCTAAACTCCCGTGGCCAGTATCTGTTCTTGACTTTGCCTCTATTTTTGCACCTCAGAATTCATCCCAGAAATGAGGCAGATCACATTTGCCGACTCAGGTGCTTAAATTAGCATAAATCTGTAATGAGCCTGGCATTTGTGCTGCTGGAAATATTTGTAATTTCATAAATCTCTCAATTAAGAGAGCGCTGCATGTTCCCTGTGCTGTCAGAAATATCAAGCCAAAGCACTCCCAAATTAGAAGAGAATTTATCCTTATCCCTTATCCTCAAATATGTTGATAAACTTGTGCACAAACTGAATCAGCAGTTTTAGAGAAAGGATTATGTCAGATTAATTTTAATCTAATCCATTTCTATCTCCTGAGAAGCTTTTTACTTCTTGCTTTCAATAATTTAAACGGTGACTGTGGCAGAGCATAAAAAATAAATGATGGGAGATGCACTTTAAATGGAAGTTACCATTCTCAATCACTTTTTATTTAAATGAGGGTTTCATATGCCTGATTTTAGGTTTAATGAAGCCCATTTTTGCTGAACTGTAATAATCTCCATCACATGGAGCCAGACACAGACGAATTACAGAAACCCAGTGTGTGACACCTACTCCTTGTGATGCTGCTGTGGAAAGAGACACCTGGAGTGAATTTTGGGCTGAATTTTGAGGGAATTTTTTGGCAGAAATGCTGCCAGGCTGCTCAGATCCAGCTTTCAGGAGCAGGGTGCCTGCCTTGGAGACACACTGCAGGAACTGGAAGCTTTGGGAAGTTGTTTTCTGGATCTTGGCCTGAGATAAATCTCTCAGAGGTTTTTGGGCTCAGCTGTTCGTGCTCTGGAAAACACTTTTAGGGTGTTGACACTTTGGACCTGGGAATTCTCTGCTGTTAGGGGACACTGAGTGGCAATCACTATTAAGAGGAAAAACTGGTAACAGATTCAGGTAGTTTTTGATGCTGCACCCTTTGCTCTCCTCACGGTCTCCATCTCCCACACATCTCCAGCACTCGCCCTTCATCCTCCTCCTGGGAATATCTAGGAAATCCTGCTGGCATTTTACATGTTCCCACTCCAGGAAAGACACCTGTGAGCTGTGGAGCCCCAGCTCATGGGAACACCACCTTGCTGGGGCATTTTCCTGCTTGTTTGGGAACTGAGCCTCCCCTCTGTCCTTCCCTGCATGCTGCAGGCAGAACCATCCATGGACAACAAGGTTCAAGGACAACTCCTGCCCCGCAGTCCAGGGGGGTCTGCAGCACCTCCTGATGCTCCAGGTCTGCCACCACCGACCCAACACCACAGTCAGATACACCAAGTCCATCACTGACTGTCCCTAATGGAAAAGCATTTCCCTGCCTCTTTGTTCTTTGCTTTTCCCAGCCCCATAGGAGAGTTTACCTGCTCATATTTTCCCTCCAGCCCTGGCAGTGACCCGTGGCAGGCTGCTCAGTGACCCTGTAGCATTCTGACAAATAGTTGAACCAACTTCCAACCAGCTTAGCAGATTTTTTGCTTGGTTTCCCGGAGAAATGGAACTTTTACAACCACGGTGCCCACCCATGTGTGTGAGACTCCTCTCTAAATTAGCTTCTCACTAATTGGAACCAAATCTGACCAAGCAGCAAAGGCCTCCAAAGACATTAAGACAGGAGAGAAAGAGGAGAAACCATCAGTCGCTTAATAAGGAGTAACAGGGGTAGCTCAGCCCTTTGACAACCTGCCTGGCAAGGGGGAGCTGCCCCATCCTGGGAATACAGGTTCTGTAAAATCCACATTTCTCAAAAGCTCTGGGCATCCCACACTGAAAGAAACAGGAGAATAAAGGCTGAATATTAAGGTTACTGTAGTGGAGTGAGGCCACAAAACGCTCCAGGATTCCTGCTATGCCCCACTCGCTGATCCTGTCATGGTATAAAAATCCTGATAATTGCCTTTTTCCTCCTGCACCGGTCTGGTTTTTCCCAGGTTTGCTCCCCTTCCTCCTTGCACTGCGTGGTGGGGGCTGTACAAACACGAGGGAACACCAGACACAATTTGTGGGACGGATTATTTACAAGACAAACCCCTCAAACCTTTCATCCCACTGGAGGCCATCAGCCACCCTGAAAACCAAAACATTCTCACAGTTCCCAGCCCTTGAAGTGTCCATCATCCCTTTAAAAAAATAATAATAAAAGGGGTGAAAAAGTGAGCGGACAAGTGAGCAGCGCTAATGATTTCTGTGCCCAGAAGTGGTTTCAGCAGCACTGTAATCAGTAAAGTGCTTTCTGCAAACATGTCTGGTGTCCACACTTCACTACAGCATGAAAGGCTGAGATTGAGATGGAATCAGAATTGCCATCTCCTCTGTCAAATGCTAAAATTTAGTTAGTTCTACTTGATTAAGCTGTGCAACAGAACTAAAAGTTCTCCTGGATAGCAGCAGGGAAAAAAAGGCAGGAAAGAATGAGAAAACCTGAATGCATCCAATCTGTGAAAAGATGGGGGAATTATTCTCTGTCAACATCTCAGCTCACAGCCATGGATGTGTTCCCATCCATGGCTGTGCTTCCATCAGGAGCGATGGCATCAGATAGGAAAGAATTATGGGAACAACTGAGCTTTAATGAATCTCCTCCTCTTTGGGAAGATGGAATTTTCCAAGCATGTTGAGAACATGGGCACAACAGAGAGAGAAAACTGATTTTCCTTGAAATCCTGCCTTTGTTCACTCAAGGGGACACAGCTCCCAGATACCCAGGAAGGTAAGAAAGGAGCAGAGGGACAAGGAGTCTGAGGAACTGAGGTTCAGGGAGAGAACTCATGGACGGGAGGTTCAGTTCCAGGGTCAGCAGGAACTTTGAGGCCCTCAGCAAATGGCAGGAGAAGACAAATCCTGTAGGAACACCAGTGGGTTCCCATCTGCCCAGCTGAGCACTTTGTGATCTAAAAAAAAGCCCTCAGCTGGTTTATTTCTTGCCCAGATGATTGAGATAGATTAGGAGTGAGAATAAATGTGCTGCAGCTGTGGTGAGGGGTGGAACAGCGAAGCCCAGAGAGGTCTCGGAACAGGACACACCTCCAGGGAATGCAACGGGAACACGGAATTCAAATAATCAAGTAATTGAGAGATCATTTTCACCAGCCCTCTGTGTACATTCAGCATTTCTCACAGCACTTGCAGAGCTCCATCTCCACAGGCTTTTCCCACGAGGGCTGGAAGGCAAATGTCATGAGAACATGGTTATAGATCTTTCTAAAGATGAACCATGAGAAACTTGCAGGAAGGGGGGTGAGAGAAATCCTAAACACAAGTTCATTTATCTTCCCAAAGAAGGGAGGGGAAGGATTTGCAGGCCCCTTTGTTCTGCATGAGGATGGGTGTGCTACCAGCCTGTCAAGTAGAAAATACTTTCCAGGACTGTATTTTTTTAGGCTCTAGACTCACAACGAAGTGCCAGGGATGTTAGAAGGAATTGGAAAACTGTAGTTGTTAAAGCATTAACTAACCCTGCCCTGACTATCAAATAAATCTAACAAAAGTGGCAGCTAAAGGACTCAGCTCCCACAAACTTAAGTGAAAAGAACTATTTGGCACAAAAGAATATTTTATCTTAAAATTTGGAGATAAAAGGACAGCAACCTCCAAATACTTCCCAGACATATCCCTGTTAGAACCCAACTTCAATTCAGAGCCCTGAGAAACACAAGCGAGTGTTTGCTTTGGATTTTGGAGCTTTTTGTTTGTTTGTTTCAATTAAGTTTATCTCAACAAGAAATGTATCTTGCCAAATTTGATTAACAGCACCGAAAAAAGCAAACAAGGAAAGGTAACTTTGTTTCCCCCTGCAAAGCTCCTCAGAAGGAAAACATTTCCACCAGGAGCTTAACTGGAACACTGCTGTACACTTTGAAATGCTTTGTGGTTTCTAAACGGCTTAAAAATGCAACAGAACGAAAAACAAAGCCTGTTTTAGTGATATTTTTCCTGTTTTGGCTTGAAATGCTCCAGATGGTCAAGGGAAGAGATTCTTCCCCTGTACTCTGCTCTTGGTGACAACCTACCAGGAGGACTGCCCGAGGGCAGGGTTAGATGGGATATTGGGAAATAAACCTTCCCTGGGAGGGTGGGCAGGCCCTGGCACAGGGTACCCAGAGCAGCTGGAGCTGCCCCTGGATCCCTGGCAGTGTCCCAGGCCAGGCTGGACATTGGGGCTTGGAGCAGCCTGGGGCAGTGGAAGGTGTCCCTGCCATGGCAGGGGTGGCACTGGATGGGCTTTAAGGTCCCTTCCCATTCAAACCATTCTGTGACTCAATGGTTGATCTCACAGGGCTTTGGAAATATAAAGCAGGAGAGCTTTGTTTTCTGGTATCCAAATTTTAGAGCTCACCCTAAGACAGGCTGAGGTACCTTATTAAATCTCAACACAAAAGTCACAAAAACTCTTTGATGTCCCTCCCATGTCCAAACCCATTTCTGTGGCTCCATCACTGGGGAGTGCCCAGTTCCTGCAGTGGCCGTGATGAGGCCCCTGGTGTTCTGCACCAACACCAAAGCCACATTTGAGCTACACACAGACTTTTAGGATTTTTGACTGTTTCCTCTTGTCCACTCAAACACCTACAGCTGCTCCTCGTGCTGCTACACAGGCCCCAGTGCCATGTTCCCAGAGCAATGTTTACTCCTGAATGATTTCTTCTGGGGAGTATCAGGGTGGAATGGTTGACACATGACCATCGTTGGGCTTTTGATTAAACAAGCTGCAGAAATAATGAGGGAACACCCTTCACACGCAGGGTAATTATCTCAGAAAAATCCTAACAACCCAGGCAGGTTTCTACCAGTCTGTTAGGAACAAATGGAGAAGGCAAAAAAAAAAAAAAGGAAGAGAAAAGAACTGGAACTTCTAACAGACAAAGGGGTCATCCATACAGCAGGACTGGCCTCGGGGGTTTGGGAATGCTTCAAGCGCAGAAAACGTGACAGAAGCAAATGTTTGATTTGCATTCACTCCTCTTTCCAGCCCATTCACCTCCCGAGCTGCAGATGAACGTTTATTTTCCAAATCTCCAGCACTCAGCATGCACTTCATCAGAGGAGGCCATCACATCATTATGCTGCTTAACAAAATGTGCCAGCACAAGGCAGTGACCTGACAAACAGCGGCTCCCCGCCGCCGCCGCGCCGCACACGCATTCCATTTCCATTTGGGGTCTGGGGGGGAGCTGAGATCCATGTGCTGCATTTCCAGCTCATTTCAAACCAAAAATGGGGACAATGCACGGCAATGCCCAGATTGTTCTGTGCGAGCTGTACACAGCCCATTTGTTGATGCTGAAAAGACTTGTTCATCATTTGGACTCATTTTCAGGATGAATTTCCTGTAATGTTTGAACAGTAGGAAGCTCTTTATTGGGCATCATTTAGAAGAAAAAATAAAAAGAAAGCCTCAAAAACCAATGTGTGTAGGCCAACATAACTTTGCTTTTAGCTGACAGCTCCTCAAAAATGGACATTTCCAAGTGGCAAAGAATCGGAGTGAACTACAGCTGAAAGGTTAATGGTCTGGACGCCGATCAGCATCTTTTTAATAAAGCCACAATTTTTAAGCCCAAGACAACCAGGGACAATGGCTGACAGGAAATAATTCCCTTCTAATTTACTATTTTTCTTTTCCCAAATCTCCACACCTGGCCAGGATGGTTTTTTTCAGGCTTCTGCTATTGCAGTGAATACCCTCATCACCAGAGCAACAGCAATTCTCAGATTGAATAGTTTTGCTTTTTTAAATTATATTTTTTCAGATTTCATTTTCAATGAAATACAAAGCTAAAGTAAAAAATAAATAATATGAAAGTGCATTTTTTCCCACAGTTAGCCCTGTATTTCAGCACTGGTCATTAATGACATCAGGCACTTTTTGCAAAGATGATGAAGTTGGGTTCGCTGCCCTAATCAGATTCTAAAATAAGTAATTGCATTTTCTCCTCTTAATGCCGCTCACACTTTCCATGAGCTGGATTATTTTTCACTGCTAAGCTGAACAGTTTTTTCCTGTCGCACCTCAACGTTAAACACTTGCAATGTTACACTGGGGGACTGGAAGGAGCTGATCTCTACAGCTCTGCTTTGCCAACACTGCTGGGGCCCTGGGGACGGGGCTGCCCACGGAACACGGCGGCTTCCGATGAGCAGCAGCTTCCCACTGACACCTGATATTCCTCCTGAACCTCCCTCTGCCCAGGGCTGAGCAGGAGAAGGCTCTGGGACTGTGCAGTGGCTGCTACAGAGCCAAGAGCTTCGATCACAGCGGGACATGCGCAGTTGGCTTATGGAAACACAACGATTACCAAGAAACATCAATTTGCAGTTGTGACTTTTAAAACTCATCTTATTTCTAACCTTGGGAGGAAGGAAAAGTAAAAGAAAATGTTGCCGCAGAGCAGATGAATTCCTGCAGAACAAGTGGTCTGAATTAACCTGTTTTGAGTTGCCTGTGAATACTTTCTGTGCAAGCCAGCAACCAACAAGCTCAGTAACGCCAGCCCAGCTCGGTTACAGAGCTGTGATAGTGTCAGGTTAGACTAGCTGTGGCTCTGGCTACAATTAAGAGAATTTTCAGGCTGCAACAGAGCAGGTGATGGATGGTGGTCATAGGGGAAGTCATCTCCCATCACCCAAATGACTGAGGGAAATCGTTACCCTCTGGGCACCAGGAATGTTCTCACTTCCCCATCAGCACACAAGGCTCTGTCCCTCTTACTGAACCCATGCTGGAAATAACACCAGCACCTTCTGGGAATGCAGTTTTTTGTACCACCAGTAAATAAACCCAGACCAAACCTTCCTCCTGGAGCACCTGAACAACGATTGCCTTCTCTCTGCTCACTGCCCCCACCAGCTGCCCCATCTCCACACACGGTGCTCACCCTGCAAGGATTTCTTATGGCAAAACAGGAACCTCTCAGCCACTGCAGAGCAGGGCTGTGCTGAGGAGACAAATGTGCACAATTCCTGCAATCCCTGTGTCCCTCTGGGAGCCTCCTGCCTTGGAGAAATGGGAGGGCCCCAGTGGGACAAAGTCCATGGGCAGCTCTGTCAGCTGGTCAGACGTGAGCCCAGGAGCTCCTCAAGGCCCTGTCTCCTCCTATCTGAGCAATAAGCTCAGCCTAACAGCACATGGTCCACCGGGCAATTTCCATCCAGCTGATGAGGCCAGACAGATTTCAAAGCAGGACTGCAAATTCCTTTAAAAGGGACACGGATCGGAGGAAGATGTTCCGATGTTTTGACGGAGCAAACAGCGCCCTGATGGAGGAGCCAGCTGCAGCGACTGGTTGTGGGTCCTGGTGGGGAGGGACACACACATGGAGCTTGTCGGGCACAGCCAGGGCATCCAGCAGGAATTCTGCCAGAACCACTCCCTCTCGGACACAATTTAAACACACCAGTGCAACACGCACGCTCAGGAAGCCACAAACTGGCACGTTTAAAATAAGTTTGTGCTAAACTGAAAGAAGTCTTTGGCATTTCCTAAACATTTATGCCACCCTCTTTGAAGCCAATGGCACCTTGTGTGATCTGGACATGTCCTGAGTATCCAGGAGACAAAAAAAAGTGCCAATAGTGTTTGAAAAAAATAAATAGTAATAAAAAGATGATGCACAAAAGTGGCTCTGTCAGCAATCCACAACTTTTTAGCAGAAGACACACCCGGGCCACAAAGCAGACAGGCTGCACATGACCCTGGCCATGTCTTTGGTATATGAACACACTGCTTTAGCTTCCATCAGTTCACCTCTGAAGTTTATACTCAGACATAGTAAAATGCTTTTTCTCTGAATTTACCCCCAACTGGAGCTTCCCCAGTCACCCAGCATGACCCCCACAGCCAGGCTGGCCCTGCCACAGCCCTCTCCTTGCAGGTGACTGCTTCAGACTTCCTGAAAATTCTGGGAATTCTCTTCCTCGAGAACGGAAACCTCACAATTCGTTTCCAAACACTGAAGTTGAGAGAAGGAAAGCTCTTTACCTCCAGAGTGGGGTGGGGGCCCACAGAGCAGCACCATGCCCTGGCCCTGGCGGACGGACACCGTGCTCCTCGTTCTGGTCTTGAAGTTCTCAAGGTCTGCCAGGAGAGAAAGAACTCTGTTAAAGGGTGATCAGAGGCTTCTCCTTATGAGAAGAACAAGAGGAAAATGACAAAATAAAGCAAACATCAGCTTGGAGGGTGGGCTGGTGGGATCTGGGTAAAACATGAGGCAGCAGGAGGCTGAGGAGCATCAACAAAAGGATCAGGAAATGCTTCCCCAGGCTGGGAAAGGTGAGAAGGTGCTGATTTACCCACAGCAGCAGACACACCCGCAGAAAATTCCTGCACCTGTAATGCTGGGGGAGTTTTGTTGTATGAATTTAGGAAGAACTGCTGCCTTAAATAACCAATTACATCCCACCCCAGCCTGTTTCCCTGCAGGAGCCTCGCTGCTGATGCCCTCCCGGCCCATGTGTGGAGAGCCTTCCTTTCCCACAAGGAAGTCTCTTGTACCAGCTGCATGTAAAGCCACAGAGCGCTTTGATTAAATCAAATTCCTCCTTCCACCTCTCTTTTTTCCTCTCCTCAGGGCCCATGCACTGCAAAAATACAACTCCCTCTGCTCTCCTTGCACACTGAATTCAAGAGACTCGCAATGAAGTGAGGAGGTGACTCTGAGCTGAGCAGTGACACCAGGATTGTCACCAGCAGCTGCTTTGTGGGAGCACCAAGACATGGAATCACTTTGGCAGCCTCTGATCTTTAACAATCTCCTGCATTTCAGCTTTCTTTTTTTTTTCCTTGTTTCCAGCGTAGCTGAGCCTTGGTTTGGCAATTACAAACCTGTTGTCAGTGCAGTTGGGAAAACACAGAGGTGATAAATATTTATCAGCAGGAACTGGTAGGAACATCATTATAAGGTTACAGGGATGGAAAACTGAGCCTTGATTTTTATCCCCTCTTAAAAATGGTTTCTGCACACATACTTAAAAAATAATTAAATAAAATTCGTAATTGTCACTGCTTCATCTCCCTTTTTAGGAGAGAAATCTTTTTTGGCCTTTCTTTCTTTTCTGTCTTAGGACAAAAGGAAAACAGAAAAAGAAATTATCAATTAGAGAGATAGAATCTTTTCATTCCTCAATTCTATAAAATTTACAGGTTTTTTTTTTTTTTTTTTTAATTTTACAGAAAACCACTGTTACATTCCTCTGGCCACCTGCCAGTGCACAGATTTTTATACATTTTGACTGCACACGGGCACAAGGCTGGATGCCATCCTCTCTGAGGACAGCTGCAGGAGGAGTAATAGCCTAAAGCCCAAATAATGCCTGCAGGAATATATGTGCTATTTTTTACATCAATATTGACAAGAAAAGGATTGCTACCAGGAAAAGCAGCCTCTGCTTGGATGAACATCTAGGAAATGCTGCAAGAATGGTCAAAACCAACTGGAGGCAGCAAATAAAGTAGAGCATTCATCACCACTGCTTGTGCTGCAAACCATCAGGCCTTGGGAGTGAGCTCGGAAAAGCCTCATGCAAGTGCTTCAAATCGGGCTCTGAGTGAAATAACGAGATTAAGATAATTATAAGAAAGGCTAAAGCCTCATCAAAGCCATCAGGCTGATTGTGCCCGTGCTGTCTGAAGCCCACAGATTTCTTTTTGCAACACCTAAACAGGAATGAACAATAATATCGAGAAGATTTTTTTAGTGAGAAGCTTCATTTAGACCCCACCTTGCAGCCTTGCAACTGCAGAGTGGGTGGTTCAGCTCTGGGTGTCTGCCCTGACAACACCATCAAGCTCCACTTCACTTTGTCCTCAAACCTAAAAAACCCTGGGTAGCAGAGGAGGATTTTTGGTTTTATTTGCCAATAAAAAAACCCCCAAACCAACAAATAAACCCACAAACCCATCAGATTAAAAGGAAAAACTGAGGAAGAAAATAATAACGCTTGCAATTCTGTCGATCAGTGTCCTGCCAACTATTGTCACAACACCAAACCAAGGACTCCAATGAACACAGAAAAATATTCTGTAAGCTCCAGTAACCCCAGCATTAGAGAAGGATTAGTAGTTAGCAATTAGTAATGATTTCAAGAGGACAATACAGCAGTGTAACAGGAATGCAAACAGGTTATTGCGAGTAGCAGCTACTCACACCTTACTTAACGAATGAGTTAAGGTGCCTTTTAAACACTTTCTGGACAGTATCAGTTCTAAACCAAGCTGAACGGACCCACAGAAGCAGAAAGGTGCATGTAGTATTTAATTTCAGCTGGATGTATTTAAAAGCTGCCGCATGACTTTGGGAAAGTCACTTCAGCTCTTGGTGACAAAGTTTGCACCTCTCTAAGGACAAGTACTTCAACTGTGTCTCTCAGAAGAGGCTTAATTAGCTAATATTTGCACAGAAGCCTGACATCTGCTTCTGAAATGCACTGGAGTGCAATGCACACACCAACACCCACCCCTTAATGGGGACTTGAATGGCTTTTCTGGCATAATGAGATTTTTCTGTAGCCTCCATTAAAACGCTGCCTTAGTGTTCAGTGCCAGAACTTGGGCAGGTACTGGGAAGTGATGCCAGTCTGACACAGATCCCTACTCCCCCATAAACGCTCAAAAGCCCAGGAGGTGCCGGCAGCAGCTGTCAGCCCACCAGCTTCTCACTTTGGGCAGGGTATTTCTGTATGGAATGACCTCCTTCCAAAACCTCCGATGGGGTTTAATAAAAGCTTAAGCACTCTAAAATGATCCAAAGCCCCTCAGGACTGAGTAGTTTGTCTCAGTAATTGGCATTTGGAAACTTTAATCAAACCCATATGGCTTTGCACAGTAACAATTACCCAAGTTGTCCAGAGTAATGAAAAATTTCCCCAAATTTTGCCCACAAAAATCAGTCTTTATAGCAAAGAAGATTCCATTATAAGCAAAACAAAAGGACTGCAGCCTTTTCTCAGGACCTGCTTGGGTTTGTGCTTTATGAAATGTGGTAATTCTTTTTCTAAGTGACTCCTAGGCAAGCACGGAAATCAAAGTTTTAAAGAAACATTTCCCAGATGGCGTCGAAGGATGGGCAAACAAACAAGGACACATCAGTTCCTGCTGGGGGGGACAGTGTAAGATGCCAGTCTGTGGAAGATGTGGCCTCAGACTTCTGTATTTACATCCCTTCTCAGTTACAGCTCCACTGATTGTCCCAGAGGTGAGACTTCTACCCCAGCAGAGCAGCTACACAGTCCCCCTTGGTTCCCATTACTGGCTGCAACAATAACAGAAATAATGGAAATAACAGAATTCCTGAACTCAGCATGCCCTGGAAACCTCGAAGGGAGCACCAAGACTTCCCTCAGGAGCCTGCCAGTCTCAGGGCACTGGGGACGTGACAGGGATCCCTACTTTTTTGTGAAAGCTGAGCTCTGTCTTGCTGGCTTTGTTTGCCTGAGGAGGCTTTCCGTGCTTTGCTTTTATTTTTTCCACACGTGCCTATTTTTAGAACACAAAATACTCTGCAATTACTGGTTCTGCAATTAGGAGAGACCCCTCCGTGCAAGAGCTATTAAAAACCACCCAAAAAATATTATAGGAAATGAGATGAAGAGTCAATGATGCAGACTGGTGGTGGCAGGTGTCTGCATGTCCTTTAGAAAGCCAATTTCTGTGACTGTATCGTGTGGGAGGCAGCTCTGCTGTGCAATGCCTTGAATGACACGCTGTCAAAAACTCACCATTAGTGAGCCCTTTGTCATTACAGTTCAGGGTTTTTTCCTAATGATTAGAAAAGCAGAGCCACAGCTATTTTCACCTATTCTTCCTGTTCAACTGGCATGGAACTATTTCTGCTTCTGCTATATTCCAACAAAAATGTACACACATCAATCACTGCTTTATGCATCACTGGGTTTTAATTGCCAAAGAAAAACATGGCTAATAGGCTTGGAAAAATAAAAATGTTACTGGATTTTACTTAAAAGTCTTCCTCTAGAGACTTCTGTAAAGCAAATTTGATAACACACCAGTGACATCACTCAACTGAGTTGGTGATAACAGCAAGGAGCCTGCAAAGCACAGGGCCTGCATCCCTACAGATCATTATTCCTCCAGGGTGAGATATCCAATGAACCTCGACAGAAGGAACACAGAGTTTTTGCCCAGGAGCAGCACAGGGAGGGAGAAGGGTGGGTGATATCCACACATCTGTGCATCAAACTGGGAATTACTGGGAATTAGCACTGCCTTAGTGTCATTCCAGCTGTACTAAAAGTAAGTCTTTGGTTAGGACACTCATACTTCACTTAGATGAGCAACAAATCCGTGGGATCAGCACTTGAGGGGTTCTTTTAGCCAGTTTGTATTTTATGGGGGGTTGTGGTTGATATTTCCCCCTGGAGACTTGGCTGTGCTTTGAACACAGGAAAATTGAATGGTTAAAAATGAATCTGATCATTTAGGAACAGATATTTTAGAAAGCTGGCACATGTTCACTGGCAATTTTGGGTATTCTGGAGTGGACAAAACACCACCTTTACTAATACAAAATGAACCTTAGAGCACCCATTCAATAGGAGATAATGATACAGGTAAGGTGTAATTTCTTTTTCTGTGTGAAATGCCCAATCCCCTTGGGTGACCAGACACAGCCAGGACACCCAAAGCCAATTTTTGAGCACGACTTAAAGAGATTTGCAGATCTTAGTGGGCTTTGCCTTCTCAAACCCCTTCTATCAGTTTAAGATAATCCCAGCAATCTAAAATTTAGGGTGATCTTTAAGGTCATGTCCAGTCCTCGAATTGAAGCCAAAGAGATTATTCCCTTTATGAAAGAGCACATGACTCATCCCAAGGGAATCTGATCAGGCTGGCAATGACATCTCCAACAAAAAACTGACAGAAGGAGTGGCCGAATCCCCCTGGTTCAGACGGAACAAAGAACCTCCTGCTAAGGGATATTGGGATGCCCTCTCCCGAGCTGTTCTCATCCTGTTTGCACAACTCTCCACACACCACAGATCCCCCGTTCATGTCCTGGGTGAAGCTCACAGCCAGGCGGGCAGGGAAGGCATCGGCGTGGCTGCCCACGGGACAACCCCGCTCCACTGGCTGCTGACTACAAACTGTGGGAGTTTGGCCCACAAAACCAGTCTTGGAGAGGAGATCCCAGTGCACCTCAACCCATTTTGGATGTGAGAGGACACTGGTTGGAAGAACTCCCAGGAAGGAAGGCTGAAAGCTCTTAACTGGCACCCACAAGAGACAAGATTGGCCCGCTGGTATCTGTGGCCCCACCACCCCCAAAGACTGTCTCTACCAAACTGCACCTGATTTCCAAGCTGGCCTTGATGTCAGCCCTTGCACCCATACACAGAGATGAAGTTCTTCAGGCTGCGTCCTTGCTGGTGTGTCAGGACTGCACAGAGAGCTGTGCGGGCTGGAATAAAACCCCTTTGATACAGAGCTTAATAGAATTTTAGTTTAAGAGCTGGTGTTCTAATGAATAAATTTGAGAGTCACTGATTTGAGAAATAGTTTACAAGTCTGGGCATGAAAGCTTTCTAATGTGACCTTTAGAGCAGAAATTTCACTGGGATTTCTACTTCACCAAGGAGAAAAGGAGGGAAAAAGAAGTTTTAGAGGTAAATGTCTTGTCATTTCCCCCACCCCTATCGCTGCAGGAATTTTTTTTTTTTCCATGGACTTTATTACTGTGAGCACTAACAAGGCACTGCCTGGGCAACTTTACCACTCACATCTCTAATCTCTCTAACACCTTGGACTTGGATGTCTCTATCTGGATTCTCATGTTGAGACTGTTTTAATTTTCCCAAGTCTTTCTGACCACCATCTGTTAAAGACAGGCTGATTTCTGAACCCACATGGCTAAAATTCCACCTCTCTGGGATTTGATCCTTGCTCTCAAACGGGCTGCAAGGCAGCCCCAGTGCTTATCTGCCTTCCTTCACACCACCGATCTTACAGGGAAACAGGAGCTCTTAGAAATTCCTACAAGGCACCCATTTTTCTTTTCCAAAATCAAGCCACTCTTCTCTATGATATTATGAAAAAATAAAAAAAAAAATCCTCCTTGTCTTCATGTTCCATTTCATAAAAACTGCCTGTTTGCCTTCTTTCTACAGGAAATATTTCAAACATTTATTTTGAAGCAGCTCCTCTGCTTGAGACAAAGTGCTGAGGACTCTGAAAATTTTACTACTTTAATCTAGAAAATCTGGGCAGACATTTCCCCCTGAGTTGACTCGAACAGGGTTTTTTCACTCTCAGAAGTTTTTTATCTTTTCCTAGACTAAAAAAATAAAAGCTCTGTTTGCAGTTTCCTGCAGCACAGACGACTCTGCAATGGGCAGAGAGCAGAATTCCACAGGCACAGGAGGTGGGCACAGCCCTCCCTCAGGCCATGTCTGAGCATCGAAGGTGCCTCAGTGCTCCCTGCAGGCTCTGCTGCACCTTCCCACTCTGGGCAGTGACAGGAGTGCAAATCCACACCCAAAATAATGTAAAACACAATCGCTGAGTCATAGAATTCATCAAAGCCCATCCAGTCCCATGGGCAGGGACACCTTCTACTGTCCCAGACTGCTCCAAGCCCCAATGTCCAGCCTGGCCTTGGGCACTGCCAGGGATCCAGGGGCAGCCCCAGCTGCTCTGGATGACATGACCCAAGCTCACTCAGCAGGAAGTTTCAAAGGGAAATTTCCCTTTACTTGATAAAAACCCAAACAAAGCCCACCCCTCAGAGATCCCAGTCCTCAGAGGGTGTCTGGTGGCTCAGCCTCCCAACGTTAATGCACATTTTGGTGCTCAGCAGCACCTCAGAGTGCTGATATTTTTCCACTCTGTTCCTCTCTGATGCCTAATGAGCAATGAAATGCCAGTCATGTCCGCTGCAGACAGGGAAACCAACACGGGCCAACTTCCCACAAACACATTTAAGGCTCCTCCATCTTCCACATGCCAATGCTGACTCCTGGCTTTGCTTTCCAGAGGGAAAATAGGAAAGAAAAAAACAAAATAAAGATAAAGCAGCCACTGGGATAAAGTTGTTCTGCACTGGCCTTGCATCCCATCAACAGGAACAGAAATTTTCTTGCAGGATCTACCTCTGGCCTTTGCCAAGTCTGTGCTTGGCTGGGGGTCCTGGAAGTGCTATTTCCACACATTTAGAGAAAATACTGATTTGCATTGATTTAGAATCACTAAGTAAGGCTCATCCAAGGATTATAATTATTTCTTCAGCTAGGTAAAGAGCTTTATTTCATTCAGGAGGTTTAGAGGCATCACACGGAGGGGAGGTGTCACAAGAAGCATCCTAATAACTGAGCAAATAACACAACCTCCTGGTTTCTTGTCCTGTTCTCCATCCACTGGCCACACAAAACAGCAAAAGTGATTAGGATACACCATGAAAACATAACCCTACAGCTCTGCAGATGTTTACTACTCTACAATCACTTTTTGCAAGATGTTTGGGTGTTCATTTTTAAAAAAACCACCTACATCATCATTTCGTTTTTAAAAATTCAGCCCCAGATATTTAAAAAAAAAAAAAAATCTGCATTTTGAATATAACTTATTTTACATATTAAAGGCAAAATGAATAAATAAGGAGAGAGATGGGGAAAAAAATGTCAAACCTGTGTCTTGCTTTTCCCTGAATTTCTTAAGCAGAAGAGGACATGTGGTGCTGTGAGTGACCTGTGATCCTCAGCAGGCTCCAACACCTCCCCATGCAACACCCCCTGCCCTCTCCTGAGCTCTTCCCAGACAGAAACCAAAATAACTTCCCAAATAACACTGCAGCCTTAGGAGACTCCCAGCTTTAGGACAAGGTGCACTAATTACTTCCGCTGCTTTAAGTAATAATGTATTCAGCTTATTTATAACCCTGGGGGGGGAAACAAAGCAGGTAAAAATCCTCCATTTCTGCTCTCAGTTCAGGGTCCTTCTATCCCAGATGAAAGTAAAGTAGGTTATAGATCTATCCTCTGCTGCAAACTCCCTGTTGGTCCTATTCATCAAAAAAAAAAGGGAAAGGAGAATGAAAAAAGAGGAGCTTACATGAGGCTTAGCCTAGTTTTCCACCCATCAGAGACTGTGGAGAAGGAGCAGAGGTTGGGAGCTGGGTCTCTAACACTGATGGCTGCCCTGTGCATGGCTCAGTCAGGATTTCAGCAAAGGAGAAACACTGGGACTTGGGAACATATGGAAAAATGCAAATAAATGTGCTCATTCCTGAGTTAAGATCACCCCAACCCCAGTCCTGGGGGGACTGCCAGGTGGAAGAGCTGATTTTGGGTAAGACCAGCAGGGCTGTGATGGAGATAAATGGCATTTTTTCTTGGAAAGGCACTGGAGGAGGAATCAAGGATTTGACACTTGGCAGGAAACCACACAGTTTAAATGTTTGTGTCTCTGCAGAACTGGGGATGCCCCAAACAGGCTGCGCCCTGCTCTCACAACCTGACAGCTTCAGGGGTGTCACAGGGCACGGAGCAAAACAGGGATGGCACATCCCAGTGGGATTGGGGAAACCTGGGAAAATGGGGTCTCTGCAGCGGGCAGAACTGGACATTCTGGCTCGAAAATGATGCTGATTTGCAGAGTTTTGTGTTGCTGCCACAGAGCCACCCCTGGGCACCACAACAAACCCCTCTGCCTGGCCTGGATGCACAGAGGCTCGGCAAGGCTTCAGTGGGAAAAGGAGCGAGATTCTGGGGGATGCAGGGGAAACTGGGTCATGTTAAGATAGTGGATTTCTGAAGATGTAAGAAAAACTGAGACAATTTAATGATTTAAAGCAGATTTGTGGTGCAAGCCGCAGTGGCTGGCTGGGAGTGTCATCTCTGAATTGTGACCGTGTGTGGGAGGCAGCGCGCTGATGAAAATGCCAGGAAAAAGGGAATGAAACTGTGGGAAAAGCTGGGGATTTGAAGTCCAGGTTCTGAAAAAACAGAAGGGGTATCTGGGCAAGAGACAGCTGAGTGGGATATTTCAATACTGGGGTGCAAAGCAGCCTTGGAGGACAGGGATGCATTCCTGCAGTGGGGAATGTGGGCAGGCGTGGGCACTTCCTCATCTTAGTGCAGGTGAGCAGATCTCACCCAGAATGCTGAAAATTCCCACCCCCTGTACTCCACAGGGATCTTTTCCTCCACAGGAAAGCTCCAGAATGAGGGAGGAGCCAGGAAAATGTGCAGGGCTGGGCTTCTGCTCCTCAGAGGTAAAACCTTGGAGAAATAAACCTCCCAAGGAGGACGAGCAGAGCCAGGCACACCAATCCCAGCTGCCTCCTGAAAAACCAGCCCAAACCCTCTGGCTCCTGTATTTCCAGCCCAAACCCTCTGCTCCTGTATTTCCAGAAGGTTTAAAACACATCAGCTGCCATCAACCCTCAGACTTTAGATATCCCTGTGGAAATGCTTCCATTTGTGTGCTGAACGCACGGATCAATCCCTGGGATCGTTGGTTGGTTTGTTTGGAATTCAGCAGAGCTGCCCCCCCCCCCAGTGTTTTCATTATGAATTGTTCTTGAAAGAGTGACTTCCTTGCCAATTAATCTCCAAAAGATAAAATGAATGCACTCGAGGGCAATGAGGGTTCACCAGTAAAGACTTTGAGCAGCCATTACAATGCATTTCTTAGCAACTAACAGTGAAAATTATGGGATTTACTCGTGTAAAAGATATAACAGGAAACACCCCAGCAATGGGAATATTGAAAAAAACCCTTTCCAGTAGGATGTTGGGAGTAATTTTCTCTTTCTACCACCACAATGAAATATTTTGAGATGGTAGGTCAAAGCCCCAAAGTATTCTCACTGCAACCACATTATTACTGGATTTTCTGCCACTCTTTGCTCTGTGCAGTGCTGGGTCCTAGCTGCTAATTCATGTTTAACAATTATTTTGGAAAAAAAAAAAACCTTCTATAAAATGAATTCTTTCAATAAAATGTGTGTGGGGACCAGTTTTTAGAAACAGCTGTGTGATTCCCTTCACTTCAGAGGATGTTCACGGTAACAAAGAAGAAAGTTAAGGGTTTCTATGATTGAATCAGAATATCCTGAGCAGGAAGGGGCCCACAAGGATCACCCCTCATGAATAATCCAAAGGGAAAGGTACAAAAGGCGAGGTGGAGGATGCTCCCCTGGTTAGGGGGTAGAAGGCAGCCAACCTCCAACCCTGTCCCTCAGGCACCGAGGACACATTGAAACAGTTCAGGCTCAATTCCACACAGAAAATTTCACCTGTCTCGGGCCACCTGCATGAGGAGGAGGAGGAGGAGGAGGAAGAGAACAAGGAGACCTTTCCCCTTCCTTTTAACCTCCTGAGGCAGCACAGTGATGCTCCACCCTTGCTCCAGCATCCTCACAGGACACCTCACACCTGTTATCCCCCACTCTCCTGGGGCCTAATTCTGTTCTAAAATTGGTCCCTCAGCCCCTTGGACATCTCAGTATCATTTTGGCCTGCAGAAACTGAAGAAAACATCCACAGCATTAGCATGGAGGTTTAAGTTTGAGATTTAAAGGAAACTCCTTCCTGGAAAATGTCCATGGGTTGGAAAGGTGATTTCAGAGAGGCCTCTGAGCACAGAGCAGAGGGAAAGACATCAGCCATCCTCCCCTCATGGGCTCCCACAACAAAAAAAACCCCTGAAAAGCAGATCCCATTTCTCTAACAGCTTTCTCTAACATTTCTCTAACAGTTTCACAGACATCGCTTTCAGGCAGTTTTTGTAACAACAGGGGTCAAAACAATGATATGACTGAAAACCAGCACTGATTCAAACTTGATTTTCCTCTTTGGATACCCATTTGTAAATCAGCAGCATGTGACAAACAGTGGTGCTGAGGAGACAGGCAATGGCTCCTGCACAGCTCCTCACCCACTCCCAGAGGGTTTATTTCCAAACCAGCATCCTGCAGCTAGCCACATCTTTGTGAATTTTCAGGTTAAACTGCAAATCCTGCTGAGGAGTTTAGGGCCAAATTGAGTCATCACAGCAGGGAGAGAATATTTCATCTATGAGCCTAGGGGATGGCTCCATGGGAGAAGAGGGGCGTTATCTGTTGGGAGAGGCTTGGTCCCATCATCGGGATCATTCAGCTGCTGCTGAGGTGGTGATGGAGCAGACACAGCCTGGAGGCCCCTGGGGTGGAGGGCACTGGGGTGTCCAGGCTGACTCCCTGCAGTGCTCCTGGAGATGTGCAAAAATGCCTGGTTTCAAAGCTTTGGCAGTAAAACACAGAGTGCAGCCTCAGCAAGGTAAAAGAAATTCATAGTTATCTCTAATTAGAGATGCTCCCCTATAGCTGCTCATAAATCAGCAGGAATTGTCCTGCCTCGCTCATCCCACTGTGATCAAAAAAAGCTTGGACATCACTTAGCAGAGAATTACAAACAGAAGGGAAACCTTGCACTGTCCCATTTCCTCTGAACCCACTTCCACCAGTGCTGCCAGTTTGGGACAGCGTGGAAGATCAGCAGCACCAGAAGCCACCAAATGAAACTGAATGTGAACACACAGATCTCCAAATGCACACCCCGGAGAAGGGCTGCAAGGGCTGGGCAGAACAAGCTGAGGAGCTTCTCCAGGGGTGATTTAGAGAACTTTCCTTGGTGATTAATGACTGTGGAGGTGTGGGTATAAATCAGAGACATCAAGGTTGGAAATGACCCCCAAAATCGAGTCCAACCTTTGAGCAAACACCAGGGCCACCAAACCAGATCACAAAGGGCCACATCTACTCACTGTCCGAGCAATTCCAGGGATGGTGACTCCACCATTGCCCTGGGCAGCCTTTTCCAATGCTTAACCATGCCTTAGTGAAGACACTTTTCCTGATCTCCTTCCCGGGCACAACTTGAGGCCGTTTCCTCTTGTTCTGTCACTTGTTCCCTCAAAGAAGAGACCGACCCCCACCTTGCCACAACCTCCTTCCAGGGAATTTTAGAGGGTGACTAAACAACTTCCAGCACCTGTGAGAGGTTCCATTCCGTACATTATTCCATGGTCAGTAGGACTGATTTGGCAAGGACACCCTGGAAGCTCATCCTCCCTGTCCTGCCAAAGGGACGGGAGCTGAGCCGGCGGAACAAGCTGCAAATTCATCACTTTGGGAGGGGTGTGGGCCAGCTCTGGTGCCACTAAAAATCAATGGGAGCTTTATCTCCATCCTGAGCGGAAGCAGGAGCTGGGCCACAGCAAACAACTTTAATCCCATGTCTGAAGGGGTGGGCTCACCCCCAAAGTGCCGCGTCAGAGCCGCGCCGCTCCCCAGCCAGAGCTCCTGATTGATTCCAGGGTTATTTCCCAACAGAAACCACAGCACAGTGAATAAAACTGCCAAGCTAAACCCCAGCCCCTAAAAGAAAAAGTACATCATTTAATCTAGTTCAGCTGTGTTTTCATAGATCTTTGTGGAAAAGCCATTATTAGATCCATACTCAAGAGTTTAAAGCTTTTTTATTTTCTGAAAGCTTGTGTTGCTACAAGCACAGGGCTTAGGGTATCATTAATCCATATTCTGTTACTGTGGCACAGCAGATTCCTCACTCGGTGAAAATATGTTCAATTTCAGAGACAACTAGCATGGAAAAAAAATAAGAAAGAAAGGGAAAAGAGAAAGGGGAAAAAGGGAGGAAGAAAAATGAAGAAAAGGACAAATCTGAAATGAAAATGACATATCAAAAAACAAGTATTCGGGGGAAATATTAGCACTTTTATCATAATGAGTTTGTAACCTAAATACATATTTCAAGGATGAAATTGCTGACCCTGTCTGCCCTCCACAGGAGGCTGAATGGCTCAACCACAGTTTAATCTTCCCTGAAAAGGCTACAGAAGAATAATACAGCCCTTGAAGAACAACACACATTCCTGATGCCCCAAGCTTCACAATTTAACTCTTAAAAGGAGGGGGAAAAAACCCCTCAAACCCCAGCCATCAGCCTCAGAAGAACCAGCAGAAACAAAAATGAGACAAAACGAAAACCACACAACACACGATGAGGATGGAAAATAAGGGATTGCTCAGATGAAGGGTGAAGCTTCAAAAATCCATTTTTATTGTTTCTTAGAGGCAGAGCCTTTGTAGTAAACTTAAATCACTCTGCATGTCCTACTTCAGCTAATTCTGGTTGCAATCCCTTTGATTAGAGATGACAAAAAAATTGTTTTGTCAAAGCCCACCTTGGGAAACCCTAATTTTTTTTTTTCTTTAATCCAAATGTTTCTAATCTGATTATGCTGTTTTAGCAAACTAAAATATAATCTACGAGTCAAAAATGTATCCATTTACCTGAGTTCCCAAGCATGACTGGAAAAGAACAAGCTTTGTTTTTAAATTCAGTCTTCTCAGGTACGATACAGTCAGACCAGGTATGTGAGGATTTGTTTCCATTCAAGTAGTCCCTGCCTGCTGCACTTGTCAGGATCAGAGAATCCCACAAGGGTTTGGGGACCTTAAAGCCCATCCAGTGCCACCCTTGCCATGGGCAGGGACACCTCCCACTGTCCCAGGCTGCTCCAAGCCCCAATGTCCAGCCTGGCCTTGGGCACTGCCAGGGATCCAGGGGCAGCCCCAGCTGCTCTGGGCACCCTGTGCCAGGGCCTCCCCACCCGCTGTGGGATTAGGAGGACCCTCCTTTCTCATCCCACATCCTGAGCTCTGAAGCCCAGATTTGAGGAGCTGACACTCAGCTTGTCCTTTTCCACTGGATTTTGGGAAGCTGTGACCCTGCCAAGTGATGCTGAGGGGCTTTGCTGGGAGTGCTGCTGCTGCTGCTGCGCTGGGAGCTGGGAATGGCCATGGACGGGAAGGCAGAGCCTGCTGTGGGAGCAGCAGCCCAAGGTGGTGTTTATGAAGCAATCACCTTGGCATCCTGAAATCTGGAGTGATGGGAATGGTCTTGAGGAAGCTGCTCATTACCCATCCCCAGGGAAAACGTGCCTTCAGTCACGGACAAACTCCAGCAGGTCATGGGCAGAAGGATAATTTATTGTAAACTACGTGGGGAGACAGAGGACTGCACCCTCTGTATTTTTCCTCATTACAAATTGTCCCTCTAAAGTATGTGAACCTGGGGGTTACTGGTATTTTTATCCCCTCCTTTCTGTAGCTGGAGCACATCAGCTTCTCTCCCCAGTCAGTCAAAAGCACCTTTCATTGCACCATTCTCCATGACTGAGAACTCCATGCCTGGGAAGGCTCTGCCTTGAACTCCTGCAAGGATATTCCTGCTGTAATTACTGCACGCCCCTCCCAGGACAACAGCACAGGGAAACCACACAGATGATGGATGAACAGGCCCTTGTGTTTATTCTCTGCCTTCACCTTCACAACCACAAGAGCAAAAAGATGACTTGTGGTCCTGCATCATCATTTGCCCACTCTCACAGCCTTTATGCTCCAAAGGGCTTTGCATGATTTCATGTAATGCTAATCTACAGCAAGGTCCTGCCTTTTCTTACCCTCAGCTCTTGACAAGAAGCTGCAGCTCTGCTTTTGCTCAAAATAAACACAGAGCTGCCCGTCTTCCCTTTTACACCCAGAGTGCCCACACCTGATGTACCACCGAAACACAGGGCTTGTGAATCTATCACTGTGAATTCATCCCTCGTGGAGATTATGCTCCTTTTTAACACTTTGAAGCTTTACTTCTCCAAGAAAAGGCAAAAATCAATGGTGAGATCCCATCTGCCAGACCCTTTCCTAGGTAACCTCTTCCTCAATAAATAAGACATTTTACCTTGTATGCTCCATATAATTTCAGCTAAATAATGATAAATCATGATATATATCCCTTATTCCCATTCCCCCTCTTTCTCACTCCATGAGCAATTAAGAGAACACTCTAATCCGTCAGGAAAAGTTGGGAAAAGACACTCAGCTCCCAGTTTTTCCAGCACACTGTGGGAACAGAGCTCGCCTCCTTACTTACAAGCAAACTGCAGCTTGGCTTCTCTGCTGACAATCGTTCCGAAGGGGTTTGTTGCTACACACTGGTACGTCCCAGCATCCTGGCTTTTATTGGGATTATTGATCAGCAGGCTGCCTTCCACCAGGCTGTAGCGATAATCCATGCCCACGTCAATACTGCTTCCATTTAACTTCCACCTGGAGCACAGAATGGCAAAGTTAAGCTCCACTGATGCTCAGGGATGCTCCTGGGTATTTGACAGCACAGCGTGAAGTAAATAAAGGAAGATTTAGAATGGCTCTGACTACTTATTAAAAATAAAAAAAGAAGGCAGAAAAATGCAAATTTCCTGAGAGGTATTGAAATATTCCAGTATTTAACTGAGAGAGCAATATCCTTGACATATATTTCAGTCTCTGAAATGATTAATGCTTCTGTAGTTGCTGGTGCTGCTGCTCTTTGGAATTAATCATTTGGCATGGGGAAGTCCCTGAAAGAGGATCTCTAACCCATTCAAGTCCACTGAGGATATTTTTTCCCCCTCTCCTGACTTGCTGGTCATTTGTTTATAAATTTAAGAAAATTCCCTTCCAGCAGATGTTGTCACAAAGTGGGGCACTGAGGAATTCCGGCCCCAGGATGGAGTGAGGAGGGGGACACAGCACCTCCCATCTCCTGAGTGTACGGGGAAACCACAGAAATGTGTTTCACCGTGGATCCATGGATTTTATGGCATTAAATTGCTGCCTGTGTCAGGAGACAGCCCGGAGGCTGAGGCCTGGTGACTCTAATTGGTTTCAGAGTGGCATTTACTGGTGAGCAGAGAGAGGCACCAAAGGAAAGAGAACAGCAGCACCAATGCTTTACAGCAGCAACAGCACTGCAGGAGGACAGCACCTTCCTCCCAGGACCCCAGAGCAGCTACTAAAGCTGAAAAGAATTGAGTTTTGTCCATGTTTATGGAAAAGGATGGTTAATCTGAGAGCCAGGACTATTTACAATCCTTTTGTAACCTTTTAGAACTCCTGTCCAAATTTTGCAGTTGAGTTGCAATACCTGGAGATTTCCTGGTGTCCATTCCCTCTGTTCCTAATGCTCCAGAGTCATGGAATATCCTCAGCTGGAAGGGACCCACAGGGATCATCCAGTCCAATTCCAGCCAGGACACCCCAACACTCCCACCCTGGGCATCCCTGGCAGCGCTGTCCAAACCTTCCCGGAGCTCTGGCAGCCTCGGGGCCGTGCCCATTCCCTGGGGAGCCTGGGCAGTGCCCAGCACCCTCTGGGGGAAGAGCCTTTCCTGAAATCCAACCTAAACCTCCCTGGCACAGCTCCAGCCACTCCCTGGATCCTGTCCCTGATCACAGAGAAGAGATCAGAGCAGCCCCTGGGGAGGAGCTGCCTGGTTTTTGGTTGGGATTTTTTTGGGATCAGCACTGTGGTAGCCTCCAGGGATATCACCAATACACGCAGCAGAAAGGCTCTTTTGTGATGGCTCTAAGAACAGTTAAACACTGAACAAACCCAATGGTTGGTCTGGGATTTCCTTTCACTTCACAGCTCAGCTTCACTTTCTTCTCCTCCGAGTCCAAGGGGAAGATCATGCTGTTGGGCTCCTGCAGGAAAACCGGCCCGTGCAGGGTGTTGTCATCTGCATTAAACAGGGAAAATGGGACAGGTCATTCATGGAATCTCCATGTTCCCAGGCTTAAAATACAAAACAGTGTCTCAGCAGCAAGAGGCCGTGTGTCACTCACCTTGGAAAAGATCTGGTGACACTTTATTTAGTTCATAACAGCAGATTTTTTTTTTTCCAAAAACCACTGAACCCACATGGAGTCATGAAAATGTCCTACACTGAACAGAGCACAGAATGAAACCTCACCCAAAGTTCAAACAGTGGGAACAGGCGCTGTTGTCAAAGCAAAGCTCAATTCAAAGCAGAATCCTTGGCTTCACCTTTAGAAATGGAAATGTTTTCCTTGTGAATTAAACTCCCACCCTGTTAAATAGAGTTACACAGGAGCCCGAGCCAGAGGGTCCCCAGCACGTCCAGCCCCAGTGCAACTGGTTCTGCCATCCCTGACTGAAACCCTTCTGCAGCCATGGGGTGCACTGGTCCTCGGAGGGCATGGAAACCCTTTCACACCCCCTACCCTCTCCACGCTCTGATGCCTCAGGAATCCGCTGGCACCAGCCCCACTCCTCTGCGGGAATGAGGCTCCCAAGAGGTTTTGTATGACCAGCCCTGACAAGGACATTCCACACTCGTGCCCTTCAGAGGATTAAAAACTCACACTAAATACAGGTAGAAGAGGGAAAATACTTTGGCAAAACAACCTGATACGACCTTCAAAGAGCTCAGGAGTCATCTCCCAGCAATCCAGCACTCTGGGTTTGGGGATTACTGATGGGAGCCTCCCTTGTGCTGACTTTTGTTCTTCATTCTAAAAATACACTTTGATTTCTTGAGCTGTTAACTCCTTCCTATCTCCTTTCCTCTCCTCTCATCCACTTTCTGCTTTCACCTTATCAATTTATCCCATCTCAGAGCTGGAGGTGAGGGTGAGAGCTGCTCACAGGCCCATCCCTGAGCTGCAGCTCTTCCCTGCCCACTGCTTTGCAGCGAGCACAGAATTTCAGGAAATTCACTGACACCACTCAAAACACCCACAGAAAGCTACGGTGTAAATTCACTGCTCTCCATCCTGTTTGGATCAGACACTTTTATCTCCACAGCAGCTGTTCAGCACACAAAAGAAACCAACTTTTCTCCCCTGAAAAGATCAGCTATCTTGATTTCACTGAGACTTTTCCTCTCATCAGTGTCAATGTCTGGCTGCTCTAAGTTTAGTGCAAGTAAGGACACAGTGGAAGTGCTCACAGTCAGAAAGGCTTTCAGCTGAATGCAAGGAACCTTGATTTAACATTTTTAGACCATTTTCCAATCTTTTCCTGCCCTATCTCTACAGCAGACTCTGCTCTTTCAGTGTGCAGGGACTTGCAGGGATGTGAGCACGGAATTCTCTTTAGTCAGGCTGCTGCAAGCCCACCTGGATGGGGACATAGGAAATTTGTGGGTATGGGAGGTCAGGGGAAAATGAATAAATAAAATACAGAGATGATGGGATGTGCAAAATATACAGAAAAAAGGGAATGAATAGAAGATGATGGATCTTCCAGAGGGAAGAAGGGTGAGAATGAATGGGAACAGCTTTCACTGGGAAATCAGCTGGATTTACCAGGGACAGAACAACAGCTCTTCAACCCTGGGAGAGCAAATTCTGTCATCTCCACAGAAGTATTTCAGAGAGACTCTGCCAGGAAGATTAGAAAGGAACCATCTCTCCCCCGTGTCTCCTCCCTCAGGCCCCCCCACAAAGGAGGGTGCACTCAGCACACAGTCACAGGCCTTGTATTTAGCTTTATTTTAAATTATATGTTAACGATACCTGACTGAAACTCATCTATTATTCAAAACACATTTCACATCATCTCCAGCTCTAAATTACACCTGTGTGCAACTCACTGTTGCTGGTGGGAAAAGATAATAATAGCCATAGAGCATATGGGACTGGATTATGGCATCCAGACTTGTTCCTGAGACCCAGGGCTGCTTCACTCCCTGAGCAGCCTCATTCACCCTAAGAGAGGATATGATAGTCTGGCCCACAAAGATTACAGCTCTGAGTGCTGTGTGAGTGCGTCTGAAAGCAACAGATTTAAAATATATTTGAATTTATCCAGTTTCCTCATTGGAAAATACAGAAGCTGGCCTGGTGCTCGGGTCCTGTGTAAGGGTTGCTTCAAACCCCAGAAACACAAAGTCTGATTGTGGCACGAGCCAGACCATCCCAGATAATCCAGTTAGGGACCTGCTGACTCAGGGATGTGTTGCATTGCCTCTGTCATCTGCCTCACACCCCTCTCTGTGCTGTCATTTGCTGTTATTTCAATTAGGGGGTGTCAATTTACAGCAAATCACACCAAAGGTCAGGTCCTCTTCCCATCACAGGAAAACACACCTTGCATTACAAATGAACAGTTCTTCTACTTGGGGTGGGAAAGAGGAACAAATCTAAGGGTGCAAAACTGTCCCCACATGTCCAGGCCATCACCTGGCTGCAGGAGCAGAGGTTAAGGTGCAGCATCCTGCTCTTCAAGAGCTAATGAGAGTGGTCCACAGCACTCAGTGGGAGTTACAGGTGTAAGAACCACCACAGCCTGCATCATTAATTAGTGAGCAATTTACAATTTCGAAAACAGACTCAAGATAGAGAACTAAGGATACATATAGTCACAAATAGGTGAAAACACTGAATTTGTCTGCTAATAACTCAATTTGCCTGGAAGCTCATAAAAGATCAAATGAAAACACTTTCAAATATTCCACCTGCTGCTGGCACTGTTCAACATTCAGCTTTTATTTGGCAAAAAAGTGCCTGCCCTTCCTGTTAGGCAGCAAGAGGAAAAATCCTGGTGAGATTTCAAGCAAAGGGAGCTGGGAGAAGCTCTGAGAGCAGCTGCAGCCTATCAGGGGAACAGAAGAGCAGGAAAAACTTTGCAACACTGGGCAGATAAAATTATTTTGAGTGCCTTTCTTCTTCCTCTTATTGCTGCCTGTGTATAACCAAGATAAGCAAGTCCAAACTATTTAATCTTCAGCCTGTAGAGCTGCTTTGCTGCAGCCTTGATGTGCGATTGAAATCACTGCAGCCCAGATCCCAACACTGTGTGATAAGGGCTGAGTCACAGAACCCGACAGAGGAGGGGGATTTGGTTCACAGAGCACTAAAGAGTCACTAATAAATAAAACAAGCTGCCATCTAGATTCTTGCAGATAGGAAACTACAAGTGCCTGCACCAGAAAGAGCCCATTTTTGACAAAGTTGTGTTACTCAGACGTTTATTGCCAGCACAGCCTTTGCGCTGCTGAAGCGTCTACTTTTGTGGGAGCAAATTTTGCTGTTTGGATAACTCTGAAATATATGAATTTTACACTTTTTAAAATAAATCCAAAGTGGTAACTTTATTTCCGTTGCAGTAATGTCCAGGGACTTGCACTCCAAGAGTGGTAACACATTTTTGGCTTACCACTGGTGAACACTATGAGCAGCTCGATCCACAGAAACCAGCCCTTCTCATCAGATTGTGTTTAACAGACTCTTTTTTGGCCGTTTCATCAAAAAATAACAAGAGAACAGAGCATATCTGTGCATAAACACCTGAAAGTGCTCAGTTATTTTAGCCCTCTTCCCCTTTACACCATTCAACAGCTGCTGCCACTCCTCACACATTTCTCACTGTCCCAGGACAATAAAATAAATAACCTTCCCAGACAAGCTAACTGGTGAGACACTCCTGGGGACAGATTTTATTTTTCTGAGTTATATTTCTTTTGAAGAGCCCAAAATGAGTTAACCCAGAATGAACACGAGCCGCCCTCAGCTTAAGACAACCTGCAAACAAGACTGGGTTCCAAAAAGCGTTTTTCCCCCTCCTTGTCATATAAAACAAATGTACTCCTGCTCTGGGTCTGCCTCCTCTGACAGAAGTGTATTTATTTCGCTAAGAGGCAGGATCTAGGAAATTTCAGTCAATTTCACAATAAAAGAAGCATTTTAACCACAGAAGGAGGTGTGTGTCCATATGGTGTTGGATGGAAAGTGAGAGATCATTTAGAAGAACATTCTGCTTGATGTATATTTTTCCCCCTTGTGAATCACAACACCTATTAAAAAAAAAAAAAGCCACATTAATTGGAATACATTCCAAATGAAGAGTATATTTGCTGTGTCCCTCCAGGGCCCCAAAGCTGAGAGCCAGCACAGGCAGTTGGATGTTAAATGCTGTCATCTTCCCATGCTTTTGAGGAATTGAAACATGAGGAATGTCAGCGGAGGTTAATTCACACCAAACAGGTGGAACCATTCCTATTCTCTCTCAACATTAAGCCTGGTGACAGATACTGGTACCCAAATAGAACTCCTTTAATTTCCATTGAAAGTTATGGCCAATTTGAGAGAAAGTTTAATTGAATACTCCACACCATAGGGAAAGATAATAACTAAACAGAACAGAGAATTCTTGGAGTATATCCAGTATAAATGAGAAAAATCCTCTCCTTGTTTGCTGCTGAGGGAATTGCTGCCTGCTCTGTGAGCTGGGGTGTTTTCATACAGTGCTACAAGTCAGTATTTCTTCCAGACAAAACTGCACCTTGGGAAGAGCAGCTCTTCAGAAAAGTGGGAAGTGGAATGGATAGGACAGCTCAAGGGCATGGCTGATTAACACACCAGCCTGCTCCTCAAGGTGAGCAGCTGCATCCCATCCTCCTGAGCAGGAAAGGGCTCCAGTGGATGGCTCACTCCTTATTTTTTGCCTATCACTTCTATTAACATCAACTGCAAATGGTGCTAATGGCTTTGAAATTAAAACAAAGAATTTCTTACACCACACAGTCCTACTACTACTAATTCCACAGGCTTCCCAATGAACAAGACCCACTAAAGGTGCTTCCCATTCAAAGGAAAAAAAAAAGGATTAAAAAAAAGGAGCTATTTTAAAAGTGTATTAAGTATGGTTTTTCAGGGAAGGGCCTCATAGCTCTGCATCTGTGGGGACACCCCCTTGATACAACACTGGGCTTCTTTTGCAGCACCTACAGGTCTCCAACAGGTACTGTGAGCCTCCTGCTGTCCCCTCTCCTTCCTGCTGTCCCCTCTGCCTCCTGCTGTCCCCTCTGCCCTCCTGCCACTCTTCCCTGTCCCAGCTCGCTGCTGTCCCAAGCCCAGAGCAAAGCCTCGCCTGACAGGTGACAGCTGACACACGAGTGTCTGGTACCCGAGCTCCAAAGCAGTGTCAGACATTGCTCAGAGACCACAGGGCAGCCACAGAAACCCGGGAGACAGGGAGGGATAAATCTCCCCTCTCGTAAAGGCAGGCATGGAAGAGCTGCAGCGTTTGAGATGGAGACAGCAGTGCTCTGATGTCTCTGTTTAGGAGTGACCCGGGGGCCTGGAGCAGCCTGGATTAAAGGCAGGGTTAAGCACAGCAGTGTGTCCTGAGCTCTGAGGGAAGGTGGGAATGCCAGGAGCCAGCAGTGTGGGAATGCCAGGAGCCAGCACCCAAATGCCAGCGGCAGCTCTGGGAGCTCCGGGAGGCCTCTCCCTCAGCCTGTGCCCCAGCCATGTCCCAACTTCTCCTACGTGTGGTTCATTACAGCAAATGCCATCGAGGCAGCTGGTTCCACATAAAATGCTGACACCTGATCCTACACACAAATGTGGATATTCCCTGTGCCTCTCCCACGTCCAGACAGCCGGGAGAGGCGACTCCCACTGCAGCACAAACAGTGACCCGTCCTACAACAAACCCCTCATGTAACAGGATGCAATTTGTGTTCTCTAAGCAAGCCAACAGCCTGATTTTCATCACAGATGTTCCCTTCAGTATCCCACAAAAGCACATTGCTCCGGTGCTGCAGAAAGTCACAAATTTCTTCACGGCGCGGCCTCTTCCCTGAGCCATCACAGCCAACAGCAGGAAAATAAACAGAGGAACTCACAGAGCTCTGTTGAGGACAATATCAGCCCACGGCAGAGCTGTGAGTATAAAACAATAGGAATAATCAGATTAATATGATGCTAATGGTGCTACCACCAGTGCTGGGTGTTCTTGCATAGAGCTGTTTGGGAACAGAAATGTTTCAAAAGCCTGTGCTAATTACCTATTGATTTATTAGCAAAATGTAAGGTGCTGATATGATTGCTGTCTGCCAAGAACACACATCATTACTGTAAAACTGTCAGCTGTCTTGAGTATGACAGGGACTATAAAGGGGATATATTAAAAAAAATCAGAAGTAATTGGTTACATGTGCATATTCTAAAGCCACATATTTCCTTTCCACAATACCTCCCTGAAATTCAATGGATTTTAATCTTTGATGTAATAAGGAAGGTGTGTAAAAGCCAGGTTAACAAATGCCATCCTCCCCACCCCACCAGCGGACAAGCAAAGTTATGAAATGCTTGTAGTGAAAAAGCCTCTTTCCTTTAAAATCCTGAAGCCTTAGAAAAGACAAGTCCCTGGGGCAATAACCTATAATCTCTGTCTCATCTATTGCAGGAAAAACAAAGACAACTCTGGCAGCGTGTCCAGGCTCTCAATTGATTGAGGAGCCAAACCCTGCAGAAAGCTTCAAGGTGAAAGGAGCTCTCTGGCGCTTCGCTTCAAGGTGAAGCCTCTTTTCTCTCTTCAGGTTTAAGTACATTAGCCACTGTCAGAAGGAAAGCTGAGCCCTGCCAACTTTTTATCCAGCTATTTACAGAGAGGTTTAGGCCATGGCTTCCTTTCTCAAATATTTGTGAATAAGGAGATGGAATTACCGGGGCCTCGGGAGCTCGCCGGGAAGAGGAAGGAATTATCAGCCTGGCACACTCGGAGTCAAACACCTGTAACCTAATTTGCACCATGGCACCGGTCAGAAAATGCACATGGGGTGGTTCAGTCTGTCAAGGGGCACTGGAAATCTGCCTGTTCTGGGTCACGGGGGCACAATCTGCAATTAGGGCAAGGAAACACACACTGGGTACAAGGGAATCCATCAGGGATTCCAAACACCAGGCACGGAACTTTTAAACCGTGAACAAAGCAGAGACTAAAACACCTCTTTGTTAACTCAGTCCACAGTGTGCACACTTCTCCTTGGCTGTTTGGTTTGGGCAACTCTGGAACATTTTCAAGTCCCTGAGACAACGCTGCAGCAGGACACAAGTGACAAGGTTCCATCATCTCCACCTGATGGAGGTTTGTTTTCTCCCTATTTTGGAAAAAAACCAACTAGAATTAAACTGTGAACGCTCTCCTTTCTATCACAGAGCACTGGCACAGGCAAGTTTCAAGCATCTGCCTCATTACAAATATTACACTCTGCAATTTTCTTACTATTTCTAAGTTGTTCAGCCCTTGCCTTAAGAAGAAAAGATATTTCAATATAAGAAATTAAAAGGTGACTGAAAGAATGGAGAGAGAGGGAAACCTCATATTTATCACATTATAAATCTGTATTTTTGGGGAGAAATTTTCAGCATCAGCTTCTAATGGTCTGATGCAAGACTGATGGCATCCTGGGCATCTGGAGTTTAAAAAGCACCAAGATATTTAGGAAAAGAGAAGGACCTTTCCTTTGGAGTTACACAGAGAGATAAACCCAAGCCCTTCCTTGCCAAGCACTGCACATCCCGATGCTGGGCAGGCTCCTGACCCTGGACAGGAAAACCTCACTCACTTTTCACTGCTACTAAAGCAAGAAAGTGTTTAATCCTGTAAACAGGATCCAAGGCTGTAATCTCCAGGTGGTTCTGTTCCATAAATGGATTTAAGGCATTTGAAGTCTGCTGTCGGGACTCCGGGCTGGCAGCTCAGCTGCTCTAACTCTCCATAACTTCATTGCAGTCGCTGGAATTGCTCCAATCCAGGGCACATTTGAGGAGTTGCCCTTCAATTTTTCCATTGTTATTTTTTCAAAATGTTTCTGCAACCCTCAGCAGAGCAGGAGCAAAAGCCAATCCCAGTCTCCAGCAGGAGATTCCCTACACAGAGGAACACAGAGGGTACCTGCTGTGGCTCTGGAAGCTGGGACACACCGGCACTGGCAGCCACTGCATGGCCACCCCACCACAGGCACTCCCCAGCCCTAAAAGTCACCTCTTATCCCTGTTTTTCTGCTCCCTGCCGGGGGACCAGACCCTCCATGCAAACACAGACACACAAACACTAGACCCCACACTAGCCCAGCCTTAAAATTAACACCACTAAATGCCAAACTGAGGGAGGCTTAAATAAAGTTCTCAGAGTTCAATCAGCAAAACATCAAAGGAGCAGCCAGGAGTACAATTTGTACAATCTGCCCACGGAGAACATGCATTCCTTTAATTTTTTTTAATATTATGAACTTTCAAATATCACAGCAGGGAAAACGTATCAGTAATCGCTGTCAAACCCCTGACTTATGACTTCTTACACCACAATTTAGCACTCTCCAAACCTGCTCGGATTGATGGCATTTGTGAGGAGAGCCTTTCTTCCCTCTGCTGTCACACGAGCAGGTTAAGCTTTCAAACACTCCTCGCTCACCTCTAAAGGGCAGCATGATGTGGATGCCCCAGAGACAGAATTCACCTCCAGTGGTCCATTTTAAACTCCCTTGCCCAGCTCAGCTTAGGGAAGAGAAGCTCCTTTTTGTGGTGTTTCAATAACAGGAGAAAACTGCTCCTGGAAACAGAGTCTTTAATGCAATACAAGGAAATGGCCTTAAGTTGTGCCAGGGCAGGTTTAGATGGGATCTTAGGAAAAATATCTTCGCTGAAAGGGTGGTCAGGCATTGGAACAGGCTGTGCAGGGAAGGGGTGGAGTCACCATCCCCAGGGGTGTTCAGAGGGGTGTGGATGTGGCACCTGGGGACAGGGGTCGTGGTGGGTTTGGCAGTGCTGGGGGATGGTTGGACTGGATGGTCTTAGAGGGCTTTTCCAACCTCAACAATTCCATGATTGTATGACATCAAAGAGCCTCAATTTCCCAACAGAGCCTTTCCCAAGGGCAACATTTAATTTTTCTTTGCTTCCCAAGAGTTTGGTTCCTCACCCAGAGAGTGCTCTTAGGGCACCATGCGAAATGCAGCGAGCTGTGAGCCAACACCTCGGGTTAGACCGAGCTGTGAGCCAACACCTCGGGTTAGACCGAGCTGCTGCAGACAGCTTTTCCTACCTAAGAGATGCAAAGCAGCCAAAGTGCCTGTGACAGCCCTGCCATGGCCTGCACCCCTTCCAAGGCTCCCCCAGGGCAGTGGGGAGCGTGGCCAGCAGCGCAGGCAGCAGCAGCCCCAGCCAGACTCAGAGCTCTGCCATCTCCTGCCTGAACCACAGCAGCCCGAGGCACCCAGCACAAACACAGCAACCGCATCCCCCGAGATGAAACAGAGCAAGATGCCCCCAGGAGGAGCCTCTTGTTTTGCTGTGAGACACAAAGGACAGCAGGAAAAGGCTACAGGGATAAACAGCACATTCAGTGTCAGTGAGGAGAGCGAGGCAAGAGTTAAATGGAGGGGGATCATGTGTATTTTCCCAATCTGATCAAGGCCTGTTACTTTATAATTAAAACCCGAATTTATTTTATTGTGCAACAAGAAATGATGGTTTGCTGTGTTGATGTGATCAACACAGAATGAAATAAAGTGAAATAAATCAGTCACTATGCAAAGTCCACTTCTGCCAAGCCAGTATAATGCCAAAGCCTTAGAGAAGTCATAGATTAGAACTACGGTGCAAAATAAATGTTATTCCTGCCTGAGTTTTAATATAAAAAGCCCAAAGTATCAGGAAGATGCCAAAATAGCAGCTGACTTGCATCATTCATCTGAATGTCTGACTTGGGCAATTGGGACACAACCAGAGTTGTAGTGGTTTGTTTTTCTCTTTTAATAAATTACAAGTCAGAAGTTAAAAGCAAGAAAATCATGTAATTTCATTCTAGAGCAGAGAAGGCTTAATGGGTAATCGAAATAATGTGCACTGCTTCAGCAATTTTTTCATTACAATTGCAAAAAATAATGGCTTTCTATGTTTTGAAAATTAAGGATTATACTGGATTGGGAACACACTATGAAAAGCCTAATTTTTTTTTTTTAAGAAGCCTCAAAGACGAGTAAGAATTTCTGTAAGCAGCCTTTTATCTGGGACAGAGAGCTTGGGTTTTAACTTTTCTCCAGCAAGCACGGCAGCATACTCCATAACGAGAAATGTGCAGACACAGTAATTAACCAGGGAATAACTTTATGGATCCCTCTGCTGTCTGGGCAGGGTGTTAATTCTGTGAGCAGCAAGAATTCAAAGCCATAGAATTCCTTTTGACCCATTTGCTGCTCAAGCCATCACATCTGAGAGAGTTTCAGCTCTGTGGCTGCGGGGAAGTTTGTAAGAGCACTGAGGAAGTGGCCGAAAGCAGCTCAAAGATGTGAAAACAAACATAAAGACATGAAAATAAACATCTTTCTTACAAACTACTGTCTTTTTAAATACACAAGAGATGGGAATGATAATCTAGAATTAATACATGGGGGAATAGACATCAAAATTAGTGCTGGGCTTTCTGCTGATGCATTTTAGGAGCTGCAGTAGCACAGAAGGAAGTGCCCAGCCAGGTAAAGGATGGTTTCTTTCAGGTGGGTTTGACAAAGATGTGGTTTCATAGCTCAAGCACATTTGTTACCCTCAGACCTTAATTAAACACACACATCCTTCACTCTTCACTCCTAATCTGTCTCCTGTAGCAGAGAAAGATCTCAGTCAGTGTTGGAAATGCAAACATCCCTCAAACCTGGTTGTGTTCATTCTAAGGTACACTCTTCCTGCTTTGTTACGGGATGATGGACACATTTGGGTGGGAATGGACCTCAAAGCACATCCAGTGCCACCCCTGCCATGGGCAGGGACACCTTCCACTATCCCAGGTTTTTCTAAGCCCTGTCCAACCTGGCCTTGGGCACTTCCGGGGATGGGGAACCCTAAAAAACCTGTTAAAATCATGAGTGAATGCCGACTTTGCTGACACCTCAGCAGGTTTCTGGTCTGTCTGTCCAATCAACATCCTCTAGTTAAGGACTGTTTTCCCTCTATTAAGTCAACTACCAATTAACTACTACATCCTCCAACAATCTACTCAAGAACATGTAAGCTGTTCATGGTTTTTGTTAGTGTTGCTATGATTTGAACTTCTTGTTGAACTTTTATGTAAACTTTTCCTCGACTCTTTACTCAGCACAAACATCCCCTTGGCTTCTCCCAAGTAAGCCAAAGCCTGCTGGGCTCCTGCTGTAGCAGTGTGACTTTGTTTACCTCTAGAAAAGAA
The DNA here is from genome assembly GCF_017639235.1 of Corvus kubaryi. Taxonomy (NCBI): domain Eukaryota; kingdom Metazoa; phylum Chordata; class Aves; order Passeriformes; family Corvidae; genus Corvus; species Corvus kubaryi. The sequence continues at coordinate 2,080,049 of NW_024580670.1, forward strand.
TTAAAAGCATTTTACCAGGAAAGAACAAATGTTTACATTGCAGAGTGCTCTGTGCCCGTGTCTGCACGGCGCAGCAAGGCAGGGAATGTATCCCTTAAATATTTCCCTAATCCCGTGGACGATTTTTCATCTTCCTGGGTTTAGTCAATGAACACACAGCAAGCTCCTGCTTAAACAAAGCAAGTTTTCCCTCCTGAAGGAGCTCTGAGCACACGAGCCACGGCCCATAATGGGCACGTTCGCTGTGTCCCATACAGGCACCAGCAGTTTGCCTGGAAAACTCATTTCCCCCCCAAAGCCCCCCTGCAGCTCCCACCTCCTCTCCTACAGCTGTTCTGCCAACCTCCAATTCACAAAAGTAGAACCTCTTTAGAACCAAAATAAATACTAATCTTAAATTCAATGTACCCTGACAGCAAATAAGTTTGCTGTGCTTACTTCAGCATGAATAAAAAGCCCGCAAGGAGACTCCTACATAAGAGTATATTTACAAGTTCCATTACCCACTGGAGAGATTGATGTAATAAACCCATAATAAAAAGCCTCGTGTTATGGATTTCTCTGATGTTTCTTATCAAACAGCCTGTATTATCTTGGCTTGTGTATTCAATTTAAAATAGGTTTGCAATAAGTGCCTGAGAGCTGGAGGTCATTTTCCCTGAGTTTTCTGACACGCTGGGGTGTGCAGTGTCTTTTCCTGCCCTGGGAAGCTGAAAGCAGTTTGGAGCTCAGTCGAGAACAGTTTACAAAGCAGGCAGATGATGAATCCAAGAGAAGAAGAGTGGGAATGCATTACCTGAACACCTATTCGCACCTCCCAGCCACGGCAGAGCTCCTCGGGACACAGCACTGCCACAGTTTATTGTTCTGGCTAAACAGAAGAGCGCAGTTGTTTGAGATTAAACCCCTCCACAGAAATTGTTTTGCCACCAATTGCCACCTCATTTGTATTTCATCCTGGCTGGCGGCAACACAACCCAGGTGTTCCCCGGGACCTGCACGCTGCCTGCCTTGGGTCTGCTGCAGTGACTTCACCTTTTAGGTAAAAATAGCCCAAAACTGGGACAACAGATGTGGTGTTTGGAGGTGGAAGCAATAGCTAAGCACTTGTACCTATTTATTTCTTCCCTGGCACTGGATTTAGCTAATAACTATTAGTTGCTGATTAGGATTCAAAGCAATTTTCCTTCAGATCTATTTCAAATCATTGCAACAAAATTGTGCAACACATTTGCGCAACACATTTGCCGCGTTTATTAAATCTTTTAAAGACGTTGCTGTTTTCATTTTCAATTCTTAACCTCACTCCGCAGTTTCCTCTGCTCAGGTTGAAGCAGCTCCATGGACCTACATGAGTACATCAATTTTCAGCCCATCTCCCCTCCCCTGATATCATTTCTGCTACCCCTGTAAAATCCATCCCCTAGAATCACACGGTGGTTTTTCTGATTTCAACGGATGCAGGATGTGCATCCACTGATGCCAGAGAGAAGGAAACCATAAGGATTTTTAGGCTTTGTGTGCCAACCACTTATAACCACTTTTCTCTCCCCTTGTAATCAAATTTTGCTTCCACTAACCACCCAACAGTAGCAACAAAAGCTCACAACCCCAAGGCCTTCTTCTTACACAAAAAATGAATAAACCAGTGGGGTTTTTGTAATAATTAACATTCTGCAGAACAAGCTGCTCAAAATATTGCTCTCAGATAAAGCAGAGATGCATTTGGCAAAGATGCAATGGAGCAGTTGGGTATTAAACTGAGATCAAACCCCTTTAATTTTGGGAGATCAGCATTCTCATTGTGACAAGGGTGAAGGGCACTTGGAGGTGAGCAGGGAGTTTGCCAGTGGAAAAAATTAAAAATAGGGAGCCTATTGCACATCAGCTGATGCATTAGACAGATGGACAGACATCCTCCTGTAGCCACTAGGAAGAACCTTCCATCCCTTGGGAACACACCAAAAAATACCTTCAAAATATGAGGGACACTCTGAGATTGAAAAAAAGCCCATAAATAAATAAAAATGCATAACTGTATTAAGTTCAGGCAAAGTCTTCTCATCCCACCCGCACTGACACAACGTCACCCTACCACAGCCTGTCCATTTTTCACCGAGGTGCTTTCCCTGTACCCTGGCTGGGCTCAGGTTTGGGGCACTCCTTGCAGCCTTCGCTGGGTGGAGGCCCCACATCCCACCCCATCTGTGCCCCCAAATGCCCCCGAACTCAAACACCCCGAGGTCGAACTGTGCTGAGGAGCTCCCGTGGGTCACACGCGGCGTTTGCTGCTGCAGGGACAGGGAGCGAGGGCACCATCAAACGCCTGATGGTGCTTTTCTCACCGGGGGCACCTCCTGCTGTATCCAGCAGACCATAATGACACCGGTCTGACACTCCTGCTCCCAGGTAACAGCTCTCACCCGCCAGAGCCAGCCCAGGCTCCTGTACAAACCTGCACTTTCCCTATCCTGAAATCTCACTTTAAATTCAGGTTACTATAGGAGAAAGGTTCACGAAGGCTGTCTGCACTTCAGGCGGCTCTCTTGAAAGCTGTTTATTGCACAGGCGAAGTTACAGCATTTCAGGGAGCGGGTATCCAGAGCCAGCCCTACAGCTGCCAGCTCCAGCTGTAGGCATACCTGAAGCCGCTTTCTGTTCAAGTTACAAAGCATCAGATACTTTTATTTGCAGAGTATCTTAACACATAACAACCAACAAGCACCATACACAATACCTTTACATTTGCCTATAGCCTATCATAGCTACTACCATCACCATATTATAGTCATTATTATCCAATCACAAGAGTAAGTAAGTTACAATTTAAGCTTACAGTGGAAAATTCTTAGACCTTTCTTCTTCTTGCTACATCAACATTTCTTGTTTGCCTGCCATATCTTTCTTTTTGGTAAAGACGTGTTTTCTATTTACTTATGCTCTTCCTGAGGCTTATTTACTTGACGAAAAACATGTCTTTGTTTGTAGTCACATACCTTTGTCCTGCTCCTAAAAATCTCCTTCCAACTCATCTCCAACCTTTGCCTTCTCAGTTACTCAGCGATCACTGTTTCAGCAAAACATCTTTTATTCTATATCAAAACTTGCTTTCATTTCTACCTCATCCTCAATTTCTACATTCAGAGATCTTTCTGCCAAGCCTACATAGCTGTGAAACTTTCTTACCAAACTTTCATCCTCCCCAACAGGTTACAATGTACCTGCTCCATCCTTTTCCAGTGACTCGTCAATCCCTTTGTTTCCAACTCCGTGGATAACACATCTCTGCTCCCAAACTCCAAATGAGCTGTGACGGAAGCTGGCACCTGTATGTCTCACACATGCTGGGAACAAGCTGGCTCCAGCACATTTAAATAAATATATTCTGCTGACTTTTCAGCACTGGTGATCTCTCCTAAGTACTGCCACGGCCCAGAAGCTCCCCCCAGTCAGCTCTCAAGTGGAACCTGAAGTCTGGAAAGATGCAGGAGCAGCAGAGCCACTGGTGGAAGCTGTTCTGACCAGAAGGGATGACTGAGGCTTCCTTCAGAAGCAGGGACTGTGCCAGGTTATTCCTGACTCAGGGAAAAACCCAAACTTCTCTTGGACTAAGTCTGCAGAACACAAGCCCTGTGTGCAGCTAATAAAGCTGGAGACATTGACCGGCAGCTGTCAAAATTCCACACTTCAGTCCCTAACAAAGAGGAGTTGTTCCATCCGTGCTGGACTCCTCCCTGGCGTGAAATCAAGGCCCTCCTTCCAGCTCTTTGCTTGTCTCCTGCATTTCTGAGCACGGATGTGAGGAGTCACCACAGCTGAAGTGACAAATGTCTGCAGGAAAAGCACCCACGGAGCTGCTCTGAGAGCTTGAGATGCTCCCTCTGCTCTGGAGCCAGGCTGGGAGCACTGGAGGTGCTCACCTGGAGAGGAGAAGGCTCCAGGAAGAGCTCAGAGCCCCTTGCAGGGCCTAAAGGGGCTCCAGGAGACCTGGAGAGGGACTGGGGACAAGGGCTGGAGGGACAGGACACAGGGAATGGCTTCCCACTGCCAGAGGGCAGGGCTGGATGGGAGATTGGGAAGGAATTCCCGGCTGGGAGAGTGGGGAGGGTTTGAGGTGGAATTCCCAGAACAGCTGTGGCTGCCCCTGGATCCCTGGCAGTGCCCAAGGCCAGGCTGGACACTGGGGCTTGGAGCAGCCTGGGACAGTGGGAGGTGTCCCTGCCATGGCAGGGGTGGCACTGGGTGATCTTTAAGGTTCGTTCCAACCCAAACCATTCCGTGATAAAAAGATACTTAAAAAGTCTAAATCCACACTGCATTTGCTTTGATCAGCTTAGAGAAAAAACTTAATGAGTTTACAACACAAGTCATGTGGGTTGGGGTTTTTTTATGGCCTTTTCCCATGTTATTTAACAGCTTTTAAAAGGAAGACAATGCCCAGGACCAAATTTTAATGGAAGACCTTGAAGGAATTATAGCAAAACGAAATTTGAATGCTTGATAATTTAAGTGTTATATTTTTACTACCACTGTGAACCCAACCCTAGCAAATTAAAACAGGAAGAATTAATTGGATATGCAAATAAGATTATTCACTATATAAATCTAATTACATACCAATTTGCTCTAACAGCATGAAAAAGACAAAAAAGGCTCTTTGTAAATTGTTTTCAAAACCACCTGTAGCACAACAAAGGGGAAAGGCTGCATCTGAAAGGTGCTCATTTCAGCACTAATCAAACGAGGTGTTTTGAAGATCTTATCAAGATCCCTTTGCCATGGGCATCCTGCTCTGTCCCCTGGCTTCCAAGATTCCATTATTAGTTTTCACACACATCCCGAAACACTGCCTCTGTTTTTATCTCGGGAACAGACAAAACAGGCCGGATCTTGGGAATATGAGGTGATTCTGGTCACAAATCCCGATTTTTCTAAGCTGGCCCAGACTTATTTTGATGCCGGAGCACAGAAGGGCAGTGGATCTGCTGGGCTGGCACTGGGCACACCAGCAGTGGGCACCGGGAGCTGCTGGCTGCACATCCTGAGCCTCTCAGAAAACAAAAAGGGACAAAGGAATAATTAGCAGAACCCCACAGTTGGCGAGGGAGATCTCTCCAGGGGGAAAAATCCTGTTAATTTGGGAGCCTTTTGTGTCCAAGAAGCAAATTACACTGATGGCCAATTTATTTCTTTGAATAGCTACTTGTCAGAGAGAGTAAAAATTATAAACAAGATCATTGGAACTGATGAAGACACAGAATAGTTGAGACCATAATTAGTGTCCATGTGCCACCCCCGATAAAGGACCCCAATCACCCATTTTCTCTGACTGTACATTGAATTTTGTCATCTGAATCTGGTTCCCTGGTTCACAGTTGGGCATCTAAAACAATCCAGAGTAAAAAGCATTAAAAATATGTTCCAAAGAAAAGGAATGTAATGTTTACACCAGTACAGCACACAAATACTGAGGTCACCTTATGGGAAGCGAGGTGTTGTTATTACAGAAAACTAAATTTGACCCCCGTAAAAAACCAACAAAATATTAAAGAGTTGTTTAAAAATTAAATGTGCAGTGGGTGCAGAAATCTGGTGGCTTTTTTGTCCCTTAAACTCTGTGTATGGAGGGGCTTTGCAGCCTTTACTGTCTATTTGAGATTATATTAATAAAGAAAGGGAGCACTGCCCTTGCACTATAGATACTGAAATATTTGCTGAAAAGAAACGCAGACATTTGGTGAACACAGAGGAGGGTTTTTTGTCACCTAAACTCTGTGCATGGAATTTGTCTGCAGCCTTTATTGTCTATTGTAGATTGCATTAATAATGGAGGATAGCTCGAGATGAGAATTACATGTCTGCAGAGCCACTGCTGACACATTTATATGGTTTAGCAAAGCTGTTTTTCCTTTAAGCCCAGACTGGCTGCCAATACGTTTGTACAGTCAAACTGATACATTTTTCTTTTTACTTTAAATGCTCTGTGGGCAGCTGCACAGTAACTCATGAATTTACATGAGATCTGGAGTCTTCAGGAACAACTTAAAGAGTTTTTAAACTCCTGTTTTCTCAAAAAGAAAGGATTAGAAGGGACAAATCCTGCAGAGAACATCAGCAGGGTTTGTTTTGGTGTCCTCCAGCACCTCTGAGCAACCGGTGGAAAATTTTGTGCTGTTTTGTCTAAATTTTGCATTTTTCCTCTTCCAGGGCAGCTCTCCGGTGTGCAAACCAGTGGCTCAGTGCACGGGAAGGGGTTTTTCTAGCTGGGAATTTATCCCTGTGTCAACCCTTCTCTCACTGATTTGGACTGACACATTTTATCAGCTGACACACCTTAAAAATGGGCTTTTTTTGAAAAACAAAGCTGTTATGACATCTCTTAAATGTCAAAACCCTCGTTAACTGCTGTATTTTCATACATCCCCTAAATACTTTGAAAAGAAGGCAGTAAAATGCCAGAGAATGCCTCCACCAAAAAATAAGAAGGGGCGGTTAAGTTTTAGCAGTAATTGGATGCCACATTAAAGAAAGTCACGACAAAGAGGTGTTTGAAGCCTCTGCCATGGATTTGAGCACAACACCTTGCAGGAGGTGTGAGTGGCAGTGCTGACTCCAAGGTGTAAGAGCTCACAGCGTAACAACCTTGCATAAATCAATCCTGCAAAGCACTGACAGGCACTTTTCGCTCGTCCCCCCCAGAAAAACCCACGCCATAAGCACATTTTCCACCCAGCAAGCACTTTCCAAACCAGCACAGCCACACCTGAACTTCAGCACTGAGCTTCTGTGTCGGAACAAACTGAAATAGAATAAAATTTTTAAAGTTGGATTCAATATTACTCCAAAAAAAAAAAAAGGAGAAACACAGCAATCAGACCATTATTGCCTGCAGTGACATGGTTATTCCAGGAACATCCTTATTCCAGGAATAACTCCCAGTATCCAAAGGTTAAGGTGGAGATTTCTCTTGCTCAAGTCCCAGGTCAGATTCCCATCACCTGTGCGCTGGGCACTTCCTGACCTTCCCAAAGTGTCCGAGCAGTGCTGCAACACCCTCTGAGCAGCCCGCTCACGGGGAACGTGTCCCTGCCCACGGAGGGGATGGCAGCTGCACGGTGAGAAGACTCAGCAATCCAGCACCGAAACCCACTCAATTCTCTGTGGCAACTCCTGCCCCAAAAGCGTTTTGATTGTACAAGTGAGCTGTAAATCCTTCACCAGTATAAAATCTAAGGGTGGTCCCTTCCTGCACCCTGTAGTGTTTGAATTTTAAATTTTAATTTGTAGGGTCCATGTTGAGCAATACCTGAAATGCTGCTGTCTCATGATGGGTGAGAATTGGATTTGAAAGAATACATTTGCTGTTCTTTCTCTTCATATCCACGTGTGTATGTTTAAAAATGGAGACATTACCCCTGTGCTTTAAACATGGTCTGGATCACGAATCAGCAGCTAAATCAGTGCAGAATCAATCCTGAATGGGACAGAACCACCAGCATCACTGAATTCCAGCTCCTGTTGGATTTCCCTAATGCTTTTCAGCCACGGATTCAACTTTGCATGGCTCTGCACATTCCCACCTGGTTTGCACAGCACCCACGGAGCGCTTTAAGCTGCACCTTTTACCTGCGCTGCCCTTCCCTGCTCGGGATTGCAGCATTCCCAGGAGTGCTGCTCCCTCCCCAGGGCCCTGATGCAAGCCAGGCACACTCTTACAGCTCCTCTGCCGCTGCCACTTCCCAAGGGGAGAGCTCCAGTAATTCATCATTGCCACAGCAGCAGCCCCGGGAGAACATGTTTGTAAACAAACATCCATCACGGCTGCTCGCACGCGGCTGCGCTTCCTCGGCCTTGCACCTTCTTTTGCTCCGTGATTTCTGATAAATACAACTCTGTGTGTGTGTGTGTGCAACCATCACCCAGCGCCTCGCTGCAATTAGCACCCAGAGGCTGGGAACCAATTACGGGATTATTTAATGAGTCATGAGCCGCAAAAAAGGTTTAGGAGTGGGGAAACAGCGAGATTGTGTGGGACAACAGTGAGACAGAGGAAAGCAGAAGCAGGACAGGAGAAGGTGGGAATCCCATGTAATTAAAAACTCATGGATCCTCAGCTGATTTAAAGGGGCATTTTTGACAGAAGTCAATAACTGTGCTCTAAAACAGGGTGCCCAGAGCAGCTGTGGCTGCCCCTGGATCCCTGGCAGTGCCCAAGGCCAGGCTGGACGGGGCTTGGAGCAGCCTGGGACAGTGGAAGGTGTCCCCATGGCAGGAGGTGGGAATGAGATGAGCTTTAAGGTCCCTCCCAACCTGAACCACTGTGAGATTCTCTGATCCTGACAAGTGCAGTAGCCAGGGACTGCTTGAGTGGAAACACATCCTCTTCTCACATATATCCGGTCTGACTAATTCCTACTTAAGAGGACTGAATTTAAAAACAAAGCTTGTTCTTTTCCAGTAATGGGAGGGAACTTGCATAAATGCATACATTTTTGACTCCTAGATTATATTTCAGTTTGCTAGCGGAAGGTGTCCCTGCCCATGGCAGGGGTGGCACTGGATGATTTTTAAGGTCCTTTCCAACCCAAACCATTCTGGGATTTTGAGCTGAACTGGTGGAGGACAGGGATTATTTGTCAGGTGTGACAGACCTTTCCCAAGCAGCCCGGGGGACACAGGACCCTGCAGGGAAAGGCCCTGACACCCACAGGAGCGATGAGGGACCATCCCCGAGCTGCTTTCCAGGCAAGGCATCTCCCCACAGCAAACCTGCCCAAAGTGCCCAGCTCAACCCCTCAGCCCAGTGCTGACCCCACACACAGCTCTGCTTAGGGACACCTCTGTCCCCACAGGCACAGGAGCTGCTGCCCACACCGTGCTGATCCCACAGGGCAAGCTCAGCACTTACCTGTGTGGCTGCAGCTTTGATCAATTAAAAACTCACATTCCAAAGCCACTTCCCAGTCCTGGGAGCTCGTGAGACAGGCATATTAAATGAGCAATAAAATGCAACTTAATGGGGTCGATGTTAAATTAGTTTCAATTATCAAACCCCATTTTAACAAAATGAATGCCTGGCTCCCTTCCAGAACTCATGTAATTTCCATGGGAAAGCATTGGGTTCTCCCTCCTCCCACTGACTGATGGCATCTCTCCCTCACCTTTCATTAGGGAATAACTTCCATGTTCCATCCTAATATACCAACAAATTCCAAAAAAAAAGAAAAGAGAGTATTCAAGTTTGCTCAGGAATGCAGTAGAGGTCAATAAAGGTAAATGTTACACTTAGTAAAGCAAAGTCAGTATGAATAAATACTGTGAAATTCTATGCAGATTATTCACCAATGAGTTGTTTGTAGAGTGTTATTTTATAACAAGTGGGAAAACTCTCAGGGAAGCTCTGCTTTTCATGGAGGGAAAAGAGGACACAGGCTTTGGAGTACACACCATGTTATTTAGATCTGGTGAGGAAGAAAAGGCAATGCCTGCCAGATGTACATTCCACATGCTGGAAATTCATGACCGTATTTTGAAACGAGGAGCTCGCTTTTGTGAGGTTAATAAGGACCCAGAGCCTGTCCTGCCTCTCTGGAAAGGGAGGGGGGAATGCAGCACATCCCGAGGAGCCCACTCCACCCAGTGCCTCTACTCACTGGTACATATGAAAAAACCAGAGAATCAGCACAGTTTTCCCATTTTATAAAATGAACTGCAGCCGTTCCTGCTGACAGTTCTTGGCCACTTGACTTGAGAATCACAGCTGGGCTTCCCAGCTCAGAGAGGCATCACGAGATTGCCATGGAGAGCGTTTTTATCCCAGCTGAGGAATCCCTATCTCCGTAACAGTCTGATTAGGAGCTGCTCTGCCTTTCAAACTTGTTTTCTCTCCTGAAGTGCTTCAATGTTCCCAACCCACAGGGGCTGAAGAAGCCAAACACAGGCAAACACCCAGTGGCAAAAGCATCTTCCAGATCCCTCTCACCCAGCTGGTTACCCCTCCTGCTGTCCCTCACGGCCCTCCCCACTCCAACTCTCCCCATTTTGAGGTCAGTAAGGGATTTTTTGGGAGTCTCTTTCCATTATTCTTTCAGCCCTGTGGTGTTAGTCATCATTTGCATGCTGGCAGATGTGACACTCCTCTGCCTGAGCTCTGCTCCCACATCTCTGCCTCTTCCCAAAGATGCTTCTTAAAGGAAGAAAAGCACAATGCCAAAGCTTGTCTCTCTTTCAGCCTTTCTTCCTGCTTTTTAAACTTGAATTGGCAGTAAGCATCATCCCTTTCAATAATATTTACAGTTTCAGAGTTGCCTGTATTGACTTTTTCTGAGTTTGGTCACAAACCAATCAAAAGCAGGTTGGAGACCTGGATGCACAGTATGGGCAACAGAGTGTTAGGCATTCTAAGGGATCACAAAATCATGACAGAGAGAAAAGAAAACAACAGTTCCAGTTATTGCCAAATCACCACAACCTGGACTTCAGCTGTAAAGCTCAAAAATACACCAATGCTGTGATTTTTGTCACATCTAATCCTGCTTTTCAGGGATGTTATAAAAGACGATTTAAGTTACTTGAAACAGAGAATTTGGAACCAACACTTCCATCGCTGAGGAAGTGAGTAATTCTCCTCTTCAGCCCACCTGTGCATCCAGCCCCTTTTCATCTCTGTGTCCCTGCATCACGTCCTGTTTCACACCCCAGAAAGCCCAGCCACCACCCTGCCTTCTTTCCAGTCCCCCTTCAGATGTCTCCTAGCAAAGCCCACCCAGTGTGAGGCCAGAGAAAATGCCATTTCCCGTGGAATGGATAAAAATGGAAGGAATGGGAATGCTCTGGGAGTAAAGCCTGAGCTCTCAGGGAGCACCTCATGGCATCTGCTGACACAGAGCTGGAAGGGAACAAATCGTTTCTTTTTCCAAGTCTCACTGATCATCCATTGCACGATCCCTGTTTCACAAACAAAAACAGTGATCATATTCAGAACTCTGTCAGGGATCTATTTTGCAGACACGAAGACTCAGAAGGTTCAAATTAAATTTGGGATAAGAGGAATTTCAGACACATCTAAGTTCATGTTGTTCCCAGCATGCACTGGACAAACTCAAAGCCTTGACACACAAAGTGCTTATTTTCCTTTCAGCTGTGCAAGACAGCCATGGAAAGTTTATAAATGACAATACCCCTTAAAACAGATGCAATCTTCAGACATTTAAACTCAGAAAATTGGAATTAAGAGACATCAACCTATTAAGATAGCTGTATTTTTCATACTTTCCCTGACACCTGGAAAGTTTAATGAAGTTTAAAGTCACGAGCTTCATCTGGAGATGCTGACTGCTGGCTGGCTAATTAGTTGCCTGTCTCATTGATTATCAACTTCTCCAGTAGTCGATTATAAATGCTTGTAATGCTTGCCTTGCTTCACAGCATAATTAATATGATATAGACTATTTAACAGTGGTGTCTTTGCTTGATTTATGAAGCTGAATATGTATATTTTACTGCAAAATAGAAAATCCAAACACATGAGGAAAACCAGACTGAAGCACTGAAGGGATAACGGGCAAGTTTTGCCTTTTTCATTGTAACACACAGGAAATCTTTCCTAAAACTTGCAATAATGAGTCAGTGCAGCCTGTCAGGAGCATATTCTTAATTTCAGAGCACAGCCTGTCACAGTACTTGACAAATGCTTCAATAAAGCAGCGTTAAACAATGCCCAGCTGAACTGCAGCATTCTGTGCTCTGTTCATTAAAAGAACTTCTTGGGAGCACCCACTGATTTGCCACAGACTGACTTTGAGCACGATTTGCAAAAATTCATCAACATCCATTCTGCTTAATGGCCCCAACCCCATAAAAATTGGAGCCTTTGTGACAACCAGGCCTGGCTGAAGGAGGGGACAGGAATTTCTGGGAGAAACCCTACAAAAGCACGAAGGTGTGGGGAGAAACCTCACTATAGACGACATCGGCCAGCCCAAGTCCACATGGAGCTGTCAGCAATTCTGCAACTGCCCACATTTACAGCCCCTCATCATCCACCTCGGACTGACTTTTGTTCCCTTCAGATGATCCCCCTTCACTGCTGCTTAGCTGAGGGACCTTTCACCAAGTGAAAATGATCCCTGCCAACAGCATTTCCAGCCACTTCACGCTCCAAGGGCAGCAGCAAAACCCAGGGATTTAACCCCAAAAGGCTCAGTGGGAGCTGATGGTTCCCCCGATGTTCTAAATGATGCAAATCCCCACCAAAACGTGGAGAAAAGGAGCAGGGATTTTGTACCCAGGCAAGGAGGAAATCCCCACAGAGGCAGGTTTTCGACTAGCTAAGCCAGGCTTTGCCCAGCACCACACACAAGCTCCAAGCCCAACTCTGCAGGTTTCCCACTGCACCACATCTCTCACATCTTGTTCTCCTCCATGACCACACAAGCATTACAAAATTAAGCCCCTTTCCAATAATATTTAGATTTTTCAAAGAATCATGCAGCGTTTTACCTATAAAACACTCGACTAATCACCTCAAATTTCGCCACAAAATCCATTTTTACTGGCAATAAATAAGCAGTTTGGGTCCATATCCTCCCTAATTTGATAGATGCGTGGAAAAGTAGGTATTTCTGGAAGTCCCTAAATGAGATTTAATTTCAATACCTACACACTAATTCAAATGCAAAGGAGCTAAATTGAAAAGAGGCATTGTATAAAACACACAGGGGATCAATACACAGCCAGAGAGTTGGAACATCTGCTTAGAAAAATGTCTGTCTAGGCCCTGTTTTATTTAAAAGCACCATCTCACCTTTTTAACTTTTGAGAAAGGCAATTAAACTTGCCCAGATGGACCTGAGAGTCCAACAGAGAAAAACGTAATATACCTAATCATCTGTATATAAAAATGAGAAGATGGCATTGATATGGCCTCTAATTTCATAATTTGGGAAATTATAGCCTCAATCAATCAGGTCACATCCAGCAAGGGCTTTGCTGCTGACAGATCAGGATAGGAAATGGGTACAGACTTCTTGTGAGGCTGTCTCAAATCCTCTGCAATCACAGAAAAACTTGCCACATAATCCCTAAATAAGCATAAATTACATTTCCTTAGCTCTCCTCTACGCCTGTGTACAGCTGAGCGATGCTGTAGAACCCCACTCTGGCAGCTAAAACTCTTCTGGCTTCGGTTTAAAGGAATTTTTGTCTAGATTTAATCATTCTTATCCCAATGAGGAGAGCCGGATCCAGGACCTGCTCATCCAACACCTGCCTGCAAGGTGATGCTGCTGAGGGGCCACACCTCTTCCTGAGGGATTTTCAAATACAAGGACTGGAAATGAACTTAAAAAAACCTCCTAAATAATCAGAAAAAACCCACCCAAAGTATTAAGGGCAAGACAGATCTCATCTGCAAACCCTTCTGCAGTGGTGCCCAGGGCTGGGTGGTGTTTGAGGAGCAACAGGAGTCATTCCTGCCTCCTCTGCTGTGCAAACATTAATTAGGCAGCTGGCTCCAGAATGCAAAGTGCTGCAGAACTGACCAAAATATAAATTAATTAATTATGGGGCCACACCAGATTAATCATTTCCCAGCTTCCTGCTCACATCAAAGTACGGAGGGAGCTATACAGCACCAGAAAAAGAAACGCTGAACAAATTGAACTGTGGCCTCGTTTAGAGGAGATCATCATTTAATATGTACAACAGGGCTCCCAGCTTTAATAATTTATATTCAGACATGAAATTAGCTGGATTTCTCTGGTACATAACCCACAGCTGCTTGGAGAGCAGCACAAATTCAAATCCTCATCTCTCTGTGAATGCTGAGGTTTAATTTTTAGCAGAGCTGGGTGCCCGATGTCATGGGAATGTATTGATATAAATTATGGGGGGCTTTGCCTCACGATGGAAAACACTTGACTCTATATTGCATTTTTTCCCTCCCATGAGTTGCACGGCCATGCTCTAAATATTCTGGTCTGAACCACTGCTGGGGTATTGCTGTGCTGGATCAGCACAGGATAGAAGGAGAAAAAATGCCTGCACAGGCATTGCTAAGAATATTTTCCTGTTAAAAAAAGGTTTGGGGAAAAAACCCCAAACCACCACGAAAAAAACCCCAAAACAAACCAAAAACAAAACAAAACAAAACCACCAACAACAAAAACTACCAAAAAAAACCCCAACAAAACACTGTCCCAACCAAAAACCAAACCCCAAAAAAACCAAATCAAACAAGCCCAAAAAACCCAAAAACCCAAAACCCCAAACAAACCCAACCAAAAAACCCCAAAACCAAACAAAAAAAACAACAACAAAAAAAAACCAAACAAAAAACCCCACCCCAAACCAAACCCCCAAAACCCAAAACCAAACCCCAAGAGCTCCAGGACACACTGATGTTTGAAGCTCCTGGGTTTATGTGCTGCTTGCAGCTGGAAGGGGCTGTTCAGGATTCAGGGACGGGATCTGCCGTGAGGTCGGTGTGTGATGAGCAATTTCATTGTGCATTGCTCGTTTTTTCACTTTATATTATTATTTACTATCGTTATATTTTACTTTATTTCAATTATTAAATGGTTCCCATCTCAACAGACAAGTTTTGATTTTCTCCCCATTGCAGCGGGGTGGAGGGAGGGGAGTGAGAGGCGGGGTGGGGCTAAGCCGGGTTTAACTTGCAGCCCTGTCAGAAGGTGAATGGTTAAATCCTGCTGTAAAATATGCATGTGCACACTCAGACGTTAATGTGTCTGTGCCGCTGCAGCTCATTAACATGCAAATACGACTTCAGCAGAGGAACTCACTGCTCCAGGAGGGTAATGAGGCAAAGGATGGCACAGAAGTCACGGAAACGCAGAAAATTTCCTTTCTGACTCGTCCAGCGCGTTACAGGCACACGATGGCACATCTCCCTCAATGCTTTGGCTCATACCTTGCAATGCCTTTTGTTTCCATCTCTCTTCCCTGGCTGGACACAGATGATTTTTTGGGATATGTGGGGCTGCCCGAGGGAGAACCTTTCTAACAAGGTCACGACTTGAAGAGCTTTGTGCTACTTTTCACGGCCTGTTCTGCCTCTCATCCCACTCTCCAACTCTTAAAAATCATCAGCACCACAGCTGCTATTTGAGGAATCTGAGAGCCTGCACAAACCAGGGCTGTTTGGCACCAAAGAATTAATTTGCAGCTACCTATTAATTAATTTGACACCTGGAAACACAATCAGAAACCCTGAACTGACAGACGCCAACTATCGAGTCCAAAAAGCATCAGTGGGTTTTTAGCAGTGCAACCCCAAAACAACCAGTGAAAAACAGTCTGAAAAATGTGGTCCCAGCTTGAGTGGTGGGCTGGAAGGAGGTGGTGGCTCTGAAAGGCCATGGGCCGGCAGCTGTTTCATGGCTTGGATGAGATGAGTCGGGAAGTTTTGATGCAGTTTCCAGGGAATAGATGGATGTTAGGAAGCACACACACCAAAAAAACCCAAGGAGATGGTGGGAGTGGCTGGAGCCCCAGAGAAGCACTGGGGATCCTGTTGCTTGGGGATGGTGGCACCACTGAACTCCGTGGGGGTTTTTTGGGGCAGCACCCCAAAGGCTCATCCCTCACCAGCCCTGCTGCTCTCTGCAGCAGAGACCAGAGACCAGGCTGACACCTGGGCCGTGTCTGACTCTGATTAGAAGAGCTAAACCCAAGTGTCTTGGGGTGACTTTATGACGTGTATCCCATATCGCTGCCCTATGCCCAGAAATTAATTTTTGTGCCTTTTTATGCCTTTAAACTGAGCCTGAGAGGGGGAAGGAAAAACTGAGCAAAACTTTCTCACAGCAGTTTGCAGCTTGTTCAAGGTCACACACAGTGTGACTTTAGTGACTTTTTTTCCCAGCTGCGGCGGGAGAGTGAGGAAGCACCCGGCTTGCTGCTTTCCAGTCAGCTTTTGGCCAGTTTCAGCTTCTTTTTCTCCAGAGAGAGACTGAGAGTTGAACTTTTTTTCCTTCCCTGGAATTTCAGATTTTCTCCCTTTTCTACTGGACTGCTTCAATAGCAGAGCACATTGGGAGGACTTTCCACCGGGCACAGAGGGCCTGGCCCTGGGCCAAGCCCCAGCTCCGAGGAGACCAAAGGGAGGACTCTGACACTTTTCCAGGTTTTCCCTCCACAGCAAAAGATTTTATCATTTAGCATTATTTTCCTTTCCTGTGTGTTTGTTAAATAAATAGTTTTATCTGCTTCACTTTCCTTCGAGGAAAATTTATTTTTTCCCGAACCTGGTGGGGGAGGGGTGGTTGTGCCTTCTCTCAGAGGATATATTTCTAAATTTGGCCAAACCTGCACACCAAGTATTCCATTTTCAGGTTTAAGCTTATTTTCACAGGTAGCTCAATTCTTAACTTTCCCAGTCATTTAAGGGTCCACAAGGCACTGTGGAGGGTTGGTAGACAACTTTCTGCATACTAATTTTATTTTTTTTCCCTTTTTATAATTCAGTTGCTAATATTTTTTCACGAGGGTAGAAAATGATTTGATCAACATGAAAACACAAGTTTCCCCCTTAACTTCAGAATATTTAACAGCCACCTGTGCATGTGTTCACAACACCAGAGCACAACACAAAACACCCCCACAGCTCCGGGAAACCATCCAAGCGCATCCCTTAAAAACAGCCCAAATGAGGGAGCCCTGCTCATGGCAACACCAGAATTTCCACAGCAAAACCACTCCCATGCCTCCAGCCAGCTCAGACAACGCTGCAGACAGCCACAGAAAATCCCAACTTTAAAACCTGCCTAAAGAAGTCAACCCAGAGCATGTCCTGCAGCAAAAGGAAACCATTTCCTCACTCAGCACCTCTTTTAAAACTCCCACTAAACTTCTGGCCCTCCTCTCCCCACACATCTGTTAAACCTCCCTCAGCAGGACAGAGAATCTGAAGCCTGAGGAAATTCAGTGCACTCCTAAGAGGAGGAAAACTGCTGCTGCAGAGTAATGTGGGGAAAGCCACTGCTGGAGAGATGTATTTTTATTAAACACAGATCTTTTGATAAGGGCAACCCCCCCAAACACACCCCCCTGAAACCTTATTTTGCTGACCTGAAGCAGTTTGCAACCGATATTTCAAGTAGAGAAACCACAGCAAAAATATTTTCCATGCTTTTGTTTTCCCACTCTTTTTTATTTATTTGCTTGAGATAAAGGATCATCCTTGATGTATTCCCACAGCCCAACTTCCCTGGGGTTGCAATTCCTGAAACACGTGGGGGCTCTGCATTGCAGAATCTCTCTGCATCCAATTTTCTGCCAGCTCAGAAACTGTCAAAGCACATTTAGAAAGACTTGGAACCAAATTTCAAAAATAGGTACCCCTAAGTACTGCAATAAAAGTCGCTTTATGTTCAGTAGAGCTAAGCAGAAAAAAGTAAACACTGCTCTAAGTACTTTGTTATTATCTAAAATGCTGGGAAAGGAACCTGACAGTGAACACAAATAAAAGGGGAGAAAGCAAAAGTTAATAAATAAAGCAGTAAAACTGTCTGAGCGAGCAGCAGGGACATTAGAGCAATCCAGATGAACACCAGGGTGACACAAACGTTAATTAAACCCTGACACCCTCCCTCAGAACAATACACAGGTGAGAGAACAATGATGGCAGCCTGAGGAGGAATTCATCAAGGATATGGCAAAGAGAGACTCAGGACAGTCCTGGGGTGTGGTCCAGGACAGGTGAACCTACAACCCATTCCTCACCCACGACAAGGCCAGCAGGGCTTTGGAACAGGCTTTGCTGACCCTCTGCAAATTCCTCAAGAACTGTTTCAGCTCCAGGAAAAAAAAAATCACATCCCTCAGAAATCTCATTTCTCTGGGCATGCTCTGAATACTGCAACTTTCAGGGCTGAAAAGGTTAAACACGGGCACTTGCAGGAGATGGTTGTATTGCTGGAATATGTTAATTATTTGTCAAATGGGGCGAGGGCCCAGCTGTAACACACCACCACTTTAATGGGATTTAAAGCTCCCCTCCACGCAGGTTTAATTGAGCAGGGAAACGCTTAACACGGAATGTGGGAAAACAACTTCCATCAACAGCAGCTTGGCAGTGGAAAGGGGCAGAGCAGACCTTTGGAAAGTTGTGCTTGGGCTGGAAGACACCGACCAACAGGAGAAGGAGCTTGCTCAGAGCATCACCTGGATCCATTCGGTAACAATGGCCAGGCAACAGGGATTTATTTGGGCATTTCACCCCTGGCACACAAACCACGGCACGCTCTGGCATGAGTGGGAAATGCAGGGGTGTTCTTAAATCCCGAGTTCAAAGGGGACACCTCACCTGCCAGGCACACCATGACTGAGTGCAGCACCAGCAGCTCCCATAGCAACCTCATCTTCAGCGTCCCGGCGCGGAGGAGATGAGCCCACGAATCACAGAGCACCACGGGGCTCCTTGGAAACCTCAGGCAACCTTTAATCTGGAAAACAAAAGACACATTGCAAGGAGGTTGAGGATTGTTGTTCCTTCTATTTGCTGACAGCTTGTTCTTCCTTTGCAGGAAAGTTGTATCTGAAGAGCAACAAAGAATCTTTTGTAAATATTGACTTTGAAATCATTCTCAGCAGTGATTTGTGACCATTTCAGGTGTCTGGGTGCCAGATGAGGATTAAGAATTGTAACCTGCAGCTGCATCTTCGCTTGGCTGCTGTGAAATTTCTGCTGTCTCTTAATTTTGCCCTCACGAGATTGACTGCCTGCCTCTCTGGAGTGAGCTGGTGTAATTAGTGAATGCTGTAGATTACCACGAAGAGGAAAATCAGAGTCATTCTCTAACTCTGTGAGAATTACTGTAACTTTTCTCTGCAAACATCATCCAGCGCATGAGGGACACCTTGGCAACACTTTGGAGGAAGGGTTCCCACACTGCTCAAGGAGGGCGATGTTTTTCCCATTCCACCTCCATGCTCACTGCTCTAAAATCCTTTTTAAAAAGCAACCTTAAAACATCTCCTGGTAAAAATTGATCTTTCCCTCGCCCCCTGTTACAATAGTAAATTGTTAGAATTTGTGAGCAATTTGAGACTTTCTCAGCTGATCACTGCAAACTTCCACCACTGCCCTCCCAGGAACCCAAGGGGGAAAAAATGCCTTCGTTTATCAAAGGAACCACTCCAGAGCAGGCATTTAAATATGAAAAATAAATAAATCAAGCCAGGCGCACATTCTTATAATTTATTCATCTCTGTGAAGACTGGAAGTTCAGGGGCCTTCGTGCTTACGAGACAAACTGCATGAGTAATAACAAGTGAAGGGGCATCACCAGAGGTCTCTGCCTGCTTTGGTGAGTTAAAACTGGGAAGATCCTTCCAATAAACTCAATGCAGTTGAGTTCAATGCACTGGGAAGGGTGAGAATCTTTGCCCTCTGATCTGAAGACGCAGCTTTGAAGCAGGGAGAGATTAATTGCCTGTATTCATCTGTTCTCACACAGACTGATGAGGCTGGCTGGGGGGAGCAGGAATGACCAATCAATGACTACTAATAACTGTTTAAGGCAATGATTAGAGTATTAATTATTAATTTTGGAAGGAAAATGTCACAGACCTCTATATTGATTGACATAGTGAAGCAGTTACATTCTGTTTACACCGAACTCCAGAAATGTATTTTTTTACCCTAACTAGTCTTGACCTGTGGAAAATACTACATTTCCTTCAAGTACCAAATTCTGTTGAACAGCACCTACACAAGCGATTTCTACCAGAGAAAGTCACTCTTGGTTTTACACCAATTTAAGTGAAATTTGAGATAAATCTTGGATTTCAGCAGCTGCTGAAATTCTTCCCTGTTCTCGTTTTCCCACGAATTATGCCCATCAATAAAGCCCTTGTGTCACTTACAAAGCTTCTCTCCATTACCCTGCACTGAGATGCTTTACAATTCTTCTTCTCTCTCTCTGCAATGAGCAATCACTCACAGCCTTTGATGCCCAATCAAAACCACAAGAGGTTGATAAGCACTTCTCCACTTAACCTCCTGCCAGGAGCCCGTGGGAAGCACCCACAGACTGCCAGAGTGCAAAGGGCTCGCCAAAATCCATTCCTTGGTTTTTCAGAGACTCAAGAAAATTCCTGGATAGTCTTGAATTTATTACCCCTCCTCACTGCAACTTCAGCTCTTGCCACAGCTGCCCTGACTCACCATCCGTTTGGGGAAAATTCTGGCTATTGTGAGGGTTTTCAAACTGATTTTTTTTTTTCTTTTCTACTCGGGAAATAAATCTTCTCTCAGCATTTTAACACTAATATGAAGCATTTCAAAGTTACTAATGTAAATTAGTTTCTAGCTGATAAAGATATTAAAAGTAGCAGGCTCTTTCTTTCCTCCCATCAAGTTTTGACACAATTACTGGATCTCAACTTCAGCCAAAAATAAGTTATGCTAAAAATACAGAATTGTAGAATGGGTTGGGTAGGAAGGGACCTTAAAGCCCATCCAGTGCCACCCCTGCCATGGGCAGGGACACCTCCCACTGTCCCAGGCTGCTCCAAGCCCCAATGTCCAGCCTGGCCTTGGGCACTGCCAGGGATCCAGGGGCAGCCCCAGCTGCTCTGGGCAATAAATATATATTAAGTCCAATGAAAAAGCTTAAAGTTTTCCCTGGTATTCAGCAGTTGCTCCAGAGAACCAGCAAAGCAAAGTTTCCAGCTCTGATGTCTGGCACAGGGTGACACATGACAGAAAGTTTCCCCAAAGAGAAATGATGCCTGTCTTGGCATAAAAAGCAGTGAAAAGTAAATTAGATGATTACCACTAAAAATATTTTCCTAAGGTTAAATTATGGTGGTTCTCAAGCTCTGGCTGCAATTCCATTTCTTGTGATAGTTCCCTATTTCACATGTGAATGAGTCCAATTCTCAAAATGTTTCCCTGTAAACATCCCTGCCGTTCACGGCAGCAGGGCCTTTGTTCAGAGCTCTGCGAGAACTCTTCAAACACATTGACTTTTTATGGCCACGACTTCAGGAAAGGAAACATTTGTGCAGGAGCAAAAGATGGATAATTGGAAAGATCCTTCCCATTCCTAAATGTTTCCTGACTATAAAATCCCAGGGGAGTTTGTGCTGCTGCTGAAGGAGAATGTAAGAGACCTGAAAACTCACAAAGTTTAATATTTTATTTCCAGAAGGAAGCAGAGGTAGTTTCGGCGCTACACAAGTTATTTTTTCGAGATGAAAATGAGATCGCTGAGCTTGAGTCTGGAAGTGCAGCCCATTAGAAAC
Source organism: Corvus kubaryi (assembly GCF_017639235.1). Lineage (NCBI taxonomy): Eukaryota > Metazoa > Chordata > Aves > Passeriformes > Corvidae > Corvus > Corvus kubaryi. The sequence goes on from NW_024580670.1 coordinate 2,101,322, forward strand.
CCCAGTGCCACCACACGCATGCAGATGTCTTCTTAACTTTACTCCTGGCAGTGCAGCCATTGCAAATTCTTTTGAAAGGCACCTTTGCTCCTAATTGGATTCTGGCAAAGAAACTTGACTCTAAGAGCTCTGACTGCAGGCAGGTAGGAGTGGGGAAAAAGATGTGTGGAGTAGAAATATTTGTGGTGGTTTTTTCCAAGTTCGTGGGCATGGCTGTGTGAGTAATTTCATTTGGATGTTTCATGACAAAACAATATAAAATTTAAAAACCTACGCCTAATATATATATATAGATGCATTCAGAACGTGAAAAATACTTTTTAAGATAAGTTTTCACTACGTGACCTCTCAGTTCTGTGCATACTCTGAAGGAAAAGCTGCAGAACACACCTCAGACCCTTTATTCACTGCAGCAGCAGCAAGGACTGAGCCTTAGCACTCAGCTCACATTTCGCTGCTGCCCACTGGTGTGCTGCGGGGTGCCAGCTCTGCTCAGCTCCCAAATAAATCACTGCTAATGAAGCGTGCTGCACAGACAGACAGCAACAGGCATCTTTTAATCACCTCAGCAAAGGGAGAGTGAAGGGTAAGCACAAAACACTCAGCACTAATGGGGCGCTTGTTAGATTGAAGGTGCTGCGGCCCTTGGGCTGCCACAGGTGTGACCTGAGGGCAGGAGCAGCACTCTGAGGGGAATTCACTGCTTCCCTCCACACTGACATTAATCCATGCTGCCAAAACCTCCTCAATGTTACCCAGCTTCTGAAACAGGAGCGGGCAATCACGAAAATAATCTTTAGGTTTGGCTGCAGAAGGGAGAACAGAGCTTTGGGTGACCCTGCTGCTCTCTGGTTACACACGGCGAGAGGCTGTGCAGCTGCTGGGGGCACAAAATCAGAGTTATTTGGGTTGGAAAAGACTTTCAAGGTCATCGAGTCCAACCTCTGACCGCTCCCCACCTTGTCACCCAGACCAGAGCACTGAGTACCACGTCCAGTCATTCCTTGAACTGCTTAAGGAAAAAAGCATATGGAAAGTATAGGCCACGCCACCTACAGTGGGTGGATATTGCAGGCCAAATCTAGAAATACCAGAGCCAGCAAAACTTGAGCACAAAGGTTTAATAGAAGCTCGAATTCAACTCATCTGCATAAAATAAAAAAAAAAAGGTTGAAAGTAAGCCACAGAAAGTTTTTTGAGGTTCCAAAATACCCCCTTTTTCTTAACGTGAAGATACCTTCTAATGCACACCTACAAAAAGATCTCTGTCCTTTAAAGATGGGGTTGGTAGGTGCTTTGGGAGTCTTAGTAGAATCATGGAATAATTAAGGTTGGAGAGACATCCAAGATCATCAAATCCAACCTTTGACCAAACACCACCACAAAACAGTATCACAAAGTGCCACATCTCCTTTTTTGGAGCACTTCCAGGGCTGGTGACTCCAGCACCTCCCTGGACAGACTGTTCCAATGTTTCACCACTCTTTCAGTGAAGGGATTTTTCCTAATATCCAACCTGAACCTCTCAGGTGCAACTCCAGGCCATTTCTCCTTGTCCTGTCACTTGTTGCTTGAGAGAAGAGGCTGACCCCCAGTAAAGTTACTACAAACAGCCTGCAAAGCTACACCAAAACACTGTTCTCCATTTCCATCTCTCCAAACACCACCCATTCCTGATGTTCCTGGGCAGTTTGTAAGCTAAATTCCAGTCCAGATACTGAGCACACAAAACAGTGTTTTGCTTCCAGAAGCACCAATGTTTTGAAGGCGATGGAGAGAATTTCAAACCCTGGGATTCTCCAATCCTGTTGCTGCTGGTTACGAGGAGAGGTCATTCCCCATCTGATCCAGAAACTGGAATAAGGATAACCCTGAGCCTCTGGTAGTTGGAAGCCACTCAGACCGATGCGAATTGGAGCATGGAGCCAACTTCTATAAATGATGGTTAAAGAAGCTGTTCAGCTTTGGTCAGGGAGTGAAAGCACGATAGGCAAATAAGGCTTTTCCTAAATGAAATAAAATTGCTTTACCTGTGAAAGGAATTGAACAGAGCTGTTCCAGAGGAGCAGCATCTGGGCACGGGCAGCTCCCACCTCCTGAACACCAGCCATGGCCCAGATTCAGCAAAACCTCAGCCTTCTAACCCAGATCTGGCTCTGAACCCTCTGCTGAATCCAGGCCTGTGTGTCAGGAGAGGCCCAGGCTCTCTCCAGCAGCTGCAACCAGTGACCCGCAAAGCTGAATGGCCAAAAATAGAAGGTGCCTGAAAGAAGCGTCCCCAAAAGTGCAAATTTCACAGCAATCCTTTTCTGACGTGCACATTGGTTTCTTTTTCAGCACTCAAAAAAGGTGGGGGTTTTTTTTGCTGCTTTTTGTTGTTGTTGTAAGTCCTTAGATACACAGTAGCTTTCCCTTTTGTGTAAGGGGAAAAAAAAAAGGGAATTTGCAAAGAAGGGTCAGGAAGATGAAGGGCAGTGGGCACACACCTGTGGCATCTCCCACTGAGCTCTCCTCTCTCTCACAGCACGTCTGTCAGACCCTGATCTAGCTCAATGCTGAAATTATCCCTTCTGGAGTTGTACTCACACACAATTCCCACACTGTGGAACAGATAGCGGCATGTTGTGCCTGATAAAACAGTGACACACACACGGCACGTTCTGGAGATGTGTCTGTGATAAATGGGAATCAGGGAACAGCCTGAGCTGGAAGGGACCCACAAACATCATCAAGTCCCCAAGAATCCCAGCCTGTCCCTCAGAGTGTTGTCCAAATGGTAAAATCCACTCTGGGCTTTCCCCCATTCTGGATTCCAGGCAAAATCCAGTCTGGGTTGTCCCAAAAATTAATTGTCTGAGAAAACAATGTCAGATTTCACATGGTGTTTCCCCTTTGGGTGCTCATTCCCATCCACTGGATAGAGATTTCATTTCCCTGGGCCAGGGAAATTACAGCAGCTCAACTGATGGAATTTCCCAGCTCACCCAGACATTTGTATCTGTCAGGCCTTTGGTGAGCTGTGCCCAAGCCACGTCCTGGCTGTCACACACCTGCCACAGCTCCATCCTCACACAGGCTGCATCCATCCCATCCACACAATAAATAGAATTCCAACAGCATGAGCAAAGATTCCTGATGGAAGTGCCCACAGCCATGAATTACAACCTCTGGAGTTTCAATACTGTTTGTTCTATGTAAGTTTTTTTGGTGTAAGTTCTCCCTAATTTATGCTCATCCCACATATTCCCAACAACCCGGCTGCGGGACAGCTCTGCCAGCAGTGGGGCAGACAGGGAGAGACTTCCCTGCTGATGGAATTAAAGATGGAAATAACTCTCACCAACACCATCCCTTTCTGACTCGGTCTAGAAGCAATCTTCCCGGTTCATCTTTATGCAGAACCTAAAGCTATGGCTTAAAACCTGATTTAGAGGGACTGGAGTACTCATTTTAACATTCACGGTGTCGCAGGATTCCCTGCACACCCGGGTCACCACTGAAAGCTCCATGGAAGCATCAATCCATCCCAAACCTGTGAATCCATCCCAAACACATCCCAACCCTGTGAATCACAGCACAGTATTCCACAGGAAAAAAAAAGAAAAAAAAGAAAAAAAAGGAAAAAAAGAGTCATTAAAGGTTTTTAATCACCAGCCACTAACACACACTAAGTGCACCATCACACCCCTCACTCTGTGTCTCTCGCCCTCAGGAAACTCAGAACTGCCCTGGAAAACCTGGATAATGGGTAAGGATAAATCATCTCCAGGGAAGGAGAGTGGGGTGGCTGGAGGCAAGTCTGAACTAAGGCTGCAGCTGTTAATTAGGGCTCACCCTTTATTGTTCTACCTTTTCCATTAAGGGATGTACTGAGAAATGCTCACCTGAGGCAGCAGCTCCCAGAGAACATCCACACACAAACAGCCCACAAATTCTGAGGCACTCTGCTCCAACACGGACTTACATTATCATAACAAAAAGCCACAAGCAGTGAAACTTCCTAGCCTGGCATTTTCTACAAATTAGAATTTATCCTTTTTTACAGAGACTTTTACTAAAGATTGTCTGGAACAGTTACCTCAAAACTCACCAATTTAAAGCCAATTTCCAACTTCATGCCTAGTGACATATTCAGTGCAGTGTTTTGGGAGGTTAAAGTGAGTGGCTATCCTGTATAGGCATGCAATAAATTATAAACCTCAAAAAATGCCAGCTTTAGGGGTAGTAAAATAACTCAAAAAAGCAAAAGATAATCGAGTTGGTGTTCCCTAAGTCCTCTTCTTCTCTCCTATATATCACTGGTCCATCATCAACAGAAATAGTCTGTGAGGACCATTACATGTCCAATTTTGCTTTTTCCTTCTTTTTTTTTCTGATAGCAAAGCTCTCAATGAGAGCCCTGGATTAGAGACCATCCAGCCCAGCCCATGCTGATCTCCAAGCAACCTCTTCCCACCAGAGCATACAGCTACACTGGAAAATTCCTTGATGCAAAAAAAAAGTTGTCAGATAAAGCGGAATATTAAACTCCAGCTGACTTTTGAGCACAAATTTCCTAAAGAAATAAGGGTTACTTTATTGCTGTGTCAGTTTGACAGAATGCTGCACCACAGGAACAAGGCTCCCAGGACTCTGCTGCCAAGGAAGTTCCTGTTATCCCTAAATCACTGCTTTAAGATAAGGAATCAGGGCTGTTTCACTCACTCAACAAATACAGATAAGCAACATTCAAAGTTATCATCAGCATCATCTTGTCCAGGAGACAAAAAAATTATGTGAAAATATTGAAGACATTTCTGTATCATCTCCAAAATCAGCATCTTAATGACACTTTACTTTTCACTTCTGGAGCTTACAAAATAATCCCTTTGATTTCAAAGACAAAAGGAGAGTTGTCTCCACAGGCGTTCCTCAGGGAGATTCCAACCCATTGGACACACACGAACTCGTGCTGAAGGAAGCTTTGCCTTCCTTCAGAGGTACAAATTGGAGGTGTCTTAAGAGTACAAAATGGAACTCGGAAAAGAAAAACAACAAGCGAGTTTATTAACTTTGAAAAGCTGGTGAGAAGCCAGCACTCTGTGTATTCCTGGGAACAGAGGCCATCAAAACAACAATTCCCTCATCACTTATTACTGGCAGAAGGCTCCCAACCCAGATAATTGAGATGCTTGGACCTCAAATGTTTTTACCTGTTTTGTTAAATCCAAAAATCATCCAGGGAAGGGGGAAAAAACAAAACCCTCACCAATCATTTTGATATCCCTGTCACATGATTATTTAGTGTTTTGTTTTCCCTTCAAAGTTTATTTTAAAGATTGCCTGGAATTGAGGGAGTTGGGGATATTGAGTGTGGAAAAGAGAAGGCTCTGGGGAGGATCTGAGTGCTCGGGGCAGGGAGACCAGACCCGAGTGCAGAAGAAAGAAAAAACACCTGTACACCGTGCACGTTTTAGATGAAAATAAGAAAATGCTGCACATCCGAGCTCCCAGGCTGTCCTGGAGCTGGAATGTGTTTCCCAGAGGGGCCAGGCTGGAGCTGGGGTTGCCCTGCTGCACACTGGGCAGGAGATGGTGCCAGTCCAAGGCCAGCCCAGAGCCCTTTGGTGCAGCCGAGCCACGCCGTGTCCCAGTGAGTCCTGTGAGAGCCCTGGAAGCACGGCGGGGCTGCCTGGGCTGCCGAGTGCTCTGTGAGAGACACGAACCACCCTGCGGGGCTGTGAGCGCTGAGCCACAAAGGAGCCCTGACCCGGTGCCACGGGAGGTGTCAGAAAGCATTCCCTGCTCCCAGGTTGCCTTCCTGCCCAGGACAAGCCCAGACCACACGGGCTCCCTCCTCACAGCCACTCCTCCCACTTGCCTGCCGTCCTCTTTACCACATTAAATCTCTTTTTTTTTTTGTGTTGGAAGGCCCCTGCCTCCAGCTCTGCTGCTCTCAGCAGTTCTCCTGCCCACAGCCTGCTCCGGGTGCTCTGTTTCTCTTCCATGAGGAGCTGGAGCAGCTCATGGTGCGCAGCCAAGCAGCTCAGCTGCTGCTGTGAAACTACAGAACCCACACAGGGAGACAACACAGCCAAACACAGACTTTACAGACTCCCAGCCTGGTTTTCCTCCCTTTATCTGTGGATTATTTCCAGCAGCGAGGCCAGGATCACTCCTGGGATATCAAGTGAAGGCACAGCACCACTCTTGAGCATCCTCTGGGATTTTTGTGACTGCAGAAATGGTGAGGTCACTGTTTCCTTGCAAATCTAAACTCAAGACACAGCTGAGTCAAGATCCAGTAGGTGATATTTTGCTACGGAAGAGTCTGGGTTTGCTCTTAATTTTGTTCTTTTCATAAAAAATTGAGCTTCTCCCCAAGAACACTGATAGGGAATCAGGGCTAATGGGAGACCCAGCCTTGACCATGGCCCTACAGAACAGACTAATTTAGCCCTGACATCAGTTCTTGAACTGCTCAAGTCTTCAGCATGGCCTGAACACAAAGTCTTCCCTCCCACTGGAAGACAAATCCTCCAAAATGAAGCCAAGCAGCCAATGGAAGAGCACTGGAGGCATCTGTTCACTCGAGTGCAGCTCAGACAGAGCAGCAGATCCTTTGGGGTTTGTGTGGAAAGAGAAGCAGCGCTGCTACTCAGGCAGCAGTATGGTTTGGGGTTATTCCAGGTTGGAATTCAGGGCATAAATAGGCTCTAACAGAGAACAAATTGGTGTCTCAGTACGCAGGACCTTTGTTAGCAACTCCAAACCCTGACAGCTGCAGCTGGAAACTGCCGTGGGCACACCAGTGGGTGCCTGGCGTGGCTGCAGGTTTTGGCCAACGAGAGCCACCGGCCCGTGCCTGTGTGGGCTTTGCACCTGGGAGCTCCTTGGAGATGCTGACAACAAATCTCTGGAAAAGGATTTAGAAACTGTGGCTGAACCCTCTGAGGTAAGAGCAGGGCAGGAGCTCCTGGCTGTTCCAGGGGAGGTGACCCATGCCAGTGCCAGGACCTGTGGCCGACAGACCGACCACTGCAGCAGAACAAAGTGACTCTGGTGACACCTCTCTGTAATCCCTGCTGTTGTTTGGTGCCCCCAACACAATCCTCCTGCTCTGATTTAATTACTAAACATAAAAGGAAATAAAACTTCAGAATGAAAACAAAGAAATTGCACTGGGTGTAATTTATGGGAGCTGTTCTCCAGCAGAACACCATAAACTGTGTGTTTACGATCCCTATTAGAGGGCTTCAAACACTCTGGCATTTCCCTACACTGACTATGCAGATTACATGAAATTACTGCCTTTTCCTGCCTCTGCCATCTTTTATAGAACGAGTGTGTTTTTTTAAAGACATCCTTGCACTAAGCGTAGGAAAAAGAAATAAATAAAGACTCCTGTGAGCTCCCTCATTGCCAGAGGCTCTCAAGCTGGAATGTGCTGGGCAGCTGGCAGAGGTAGCCAAGGTAGGGGCACTGCACACAGCTTTGTTTGCAATCTGGAATATCAATTATTGAAGGAATCAGCCCCTGGCCAGACAAAACAAGGATCATCTCCGCAGTGGATAATGTCAAACGAGCGGAGCTCCACGGCGTTTCAGGAATGGCCGGATGGCTGCACCAGGATTTATTGAGAGATCATGTTAAGCCCTTGGTTTTCTTGTCATAGGCAGCAGATGAAAGGAAGCAGGGTTTGCAGACTTGGCTGAGGCATTGATTTGTGTGTAACAGCTTCAAAAGGTGTGAGCAGAAATGTGTGTTCCTGTTATCCCTTGCCTAGGGCTCTGCCTATCCCTCCACCCTGCAAGCAGGAGACCCCGGGATGGGGCTGGGATGTGCAGAGTTTGCTCCTACTGCCTCTGGGAAGGGGCTCTCCCTGCCCAGGTCACTGCAGGAGCTGCCAAGAGCTCCTCAAAAGGCACAGGAGGAGAGGAAAGGAGCCAGGAGGGACCTGAGGCCGGGTCTGCATGCACACAGTGTCCTCTGACACCAAAGCCACCTGCAGACTTTAAAGCTTTTATCTGCTTTGAGCCCTTCCCTGAGCAGCAGATTCTTCTCCCACCTTGTATGGATTGAGTCTGGATGAATAAAGAGGGGAGTTCACACGAAATTCAGGCTGTTCTCCAAAGGGGCAGCAGGAATTCTTCACTCTCAGGCCCTGGCACAGGGTGCCCAGAGAAGCTTTGGATGCTCCATCCCTGGAATTGTCCAAGGCCAGGCTGGATGGGAGCAACCACGTCAAGGGAAGCCCGGAAGGGGAGCTGGAAGGAGCTGAGCTTTAAGGCCCCTTCTGACCCAAACCATTCCGTGATTTTGGGAATTCATCCCCCTCCAGTTGCAGAGAGGAACAGCAACCAGCTGGACCCCATAAAAGCCACAAGTCCTAGTGCTGTGTCAAACCAGCCCATTAAACCCCACTTTAATACCTCTAAAAATGCTAATGGCCAACTTTTCAACCTTTATCTGCATCTGAACTTTAGGTGCCAACTTATTTCCAGCCATATTCTATATTTTCCTCTTTTCCTTCTGTATAGATGGAGCTGTCAGCTCAAATTCAATACATCCAATATTGGGCAGAATTTCTTTGTGATGTCTGGGTGATTCTGGGACAATTCCTTTCTTTTAAAAAAAGTTGTAACATCTTGAATTGAAGATAAAATGAGAGTTCAAAACCAGGAAACAGAGTATGGAATTAGAACATGAAGGCTGAGTAAAGGGCGAGTAAAAATGTCACCATGGGTTTGAAGTTTGGAATGTAATCATGGTGGAATTGTCATCTTCATCATTCCTTAAAATGATTCCCAAGGAAGATGTGGATCCCTAACAGCTGTTGGAAGCTTTTCCTGTTTAGCCTTTTCTGAGTGATGATCACAAAGCCAAGACTGAGAGCAGGAGAAGAAGTCAGGATATTCCACAGCAGGTGATGAAGAGCAGCTGTAACCCAGCAGGGGTAGCTGGGGGCTTGGGAAGGAAACTCTCCTAGGGACAACACTGCTGGCAGGCAGGAATAAAAGCCACCCAACCTCTGCCAGGAGACTCAAAATGCACCAGAGGTGGGATCGAGATTCCAGATGGGAATTTTTGGCTGGCTAGATAAGAATTTACTGCATGCAGTAAAACTCCAATGGTGCAGTTGAAGTTACAACAGTAGTGTGCTAATTTATCTCCCGTTCAGATGGTTAAAGCAGTGACTGGGAGCTACAGGCAGGGAGCAGAAATCACCCAGTTTATGGCCACGATTAGTTCCAAGGGGCATTGGATAAGACCATACTAGAAATAATAGAAATGTCACCAGATGGAAGAGAAAAGAAATGATCGATACCTACATCATCAAATGTACAGTTTGTACATGTATTAATGTAACATCAGTTACATCAATTCTAGGGATAGGATACCCACTGAAAAAGAACTACACACGTTATAAGCCTTAGCCAGCGTTTAACCAGAAGCCCTTATTTAATTTTATTTTCATTAAAGCACAATCATTACATTCCCCTGTATTTCATGACTATCAAGAGGAACTCCATAAAACACCCAAAGTAAGCCAGAAGTTATAGATAAAAAAGGAAAAATAAGTATTCCAATCAGGACAATTATTTCTTCCTCTGAATTTTCTTTTTAGATCACTACACAAGAGAGAAAATCCCAGAAAAGGCACAGCAGGAACTGAAAATGGAATTGTTTTTGGTTTGGAGACATAAAAATGTTTAATTTCAGCCTACAAAGTTGCTGTTTTTTAAATGTCCCTTAGTTTATCTGTCTGCTCCTTCTGTCTGCTCCCTTCTGCACAAGGGAGCCCGGCAGCCCTTAGACTTTGAGGTTTGTTAAGATATTAAACGTTATACAAAGATCAAATCCAGATGTGAAACGATTTCATTTCATTCTGACAAAGACATGGCCATTGACTGTTTCCACATTCTCCTTCAGAGAAACTATTAAACAACCACGCAGGGGTTAATTTGAATGCAGTTAAAAATTCAGGCAACTTCCATGAATCCTGACCTACATATAAAATTTACTGCAAAAACTTCATCAAGAAGATTGCCTTCTGCCCGGGAGCAGCACTGCAGCTGTCTCAGAGTCTGGGATGAGGCGATGCGGTGGTGCAGGAGCACACAGGGCTGCTGTGAGGGTCTCTGCTCATGGCTGCAGCCCCACGAGAGACAGGACTGGGGGAACCGACATGTCTCTAAAGCAGGGAAATCACCCTGGAATGATGGAATGGGTTGGGTTGGGTTGGGTTGGGAGGGACCTTAAAGCCCATCCAGTGCCGCCCCTGCCATGGCAGGGACACCTCCCACTGTCCCAGGCTGCTCCAAGCCCCAATGTCCAGCCTGGCCTTGGACACTGCCAGGGATCCAGGGGCAGCCCCAGCTGCTCTGGGAATTCCATTTCAGTCCCTCTCCGCTGTCATTCCTTCCCAATATCCCATTTCCTGCTGCCCTCTGGCAGTGGGAAGCCATTCCCTGTGTCCTGTCCCTGACCCCAGTCCCTCTCCAGCTCTCCTGGAGCCCCTTTAGGCCCTGGAAGCAGCTCTGAGGTCCCCCTGTAGCCTTCTCCTCTCCAGGTGAGCACCCCCAGCTCTTCCAGCCTAGCTCCAGCCCTTGGAGAATTTCCATGGTCTCCCCTGGACTCTCTCCATGGCTTTCCTGTGCTGGGGGCCCCAGAGCTGGATGTGCCCCCAATGCTCAGCACAGACCTGACCCCAACCACATGTTTCAAAGAGAAAGGAATGGAACACAATCACTTTGAGAATTTGCCTTGATACACTTTCCAAAAGGTTGGTTTTCAGAGGACGGGCCCAGAGCAGCCCACTAAAAGCCTGTCACAACACTCACTTATAATCACCAGCCTCGGCCTGGGGACAGATCACAGTAATTTGGTACAAAAAGGTAGGAAACACACGTTTGTGGTTGTAGTGCCAGAGGAAAAAGGCTTCAAAGATGTTTCCTGACGTCCTGGCTGCTGCTCTGAGAGTGCTGCTACACAGCAGCTTGTAATGAAAACACAACTTTACACGTGTAACACCCAGGCAATGTGGGGAAAAAACCCAGCATTTAAGGCAATAACGGGCTCAAAGTAAACTCTAATAGCAAGCACAGAGATCCCTCTGGAGATTTCTTGAGGGAAACTTACACTAAACCCCAGTATTGACATGAGGTTAAAAGATATTCTAAATCAATTGACATTTAAGGCTGCAGCAGTGTTAGCATGCCTGGAAAATGCAAAAACCTTGTTAACTCTCTTGGATCGGTCTTTAACTTGAAAATGCTGCCTCTGTTTGATACTGGGAAGGAGATATTTCGTATAATCAGGAGGTTTTAACCTACTAAGAACCAGCCATACAGTTTATTTTCATGTTAAACAGTACAGGCTGGAATCTCAACTTTCATATACCAGCTGGGGATTTCTCCCTGACCTTCCTGCCTTTCTTGCTTACCCCGAGGAAGCTGGAAGGAGTCAAATGAGAAATAACTTTTACAGTGTAACCCCAATATTCCTCATTTCTGTGGGCCCCCAGCTGTTTTCCTCCAAGGGTGCAGCACATCCCTGTGTTATGAGCTGCTTCCCGTGGAGTTCGCCCCTTCCAGCTCTGCAGAGGGTTTAAATTGTTTCCTGTTCCTCTCATCTGGGATGTGGTCACTGAGCTGTCTCCGATGCTTCCACCCCACTAAACCCCATTATGGTTTAATGACCCTCCAGCCTCCCTCTCCTGGGAGCAGATGGTGAGCACACACAAACACAGACACACAGCTTCATCAAATCTCCTCAAATCCATAATTTATAGGCAGAAAAGTTCATCAGCCACCTGACCTCATTAGCTTCTCATGCCCCACTTGCAAAACTTCAGAGATCCTTCCAGAATTATTTATTAAATCACTGAGAGGTGAAGTAAGTTCTAAACCAGTTGTATTTTAAACTGGTGCCCAGGAACTGAACCTGAACCCAACCTGTGCTAAATGCCTGGGAGAGCCAGCACTGTGTGCAGCTTTTGCTCTTTAATACATTAACTTTTTCAAAGCTCAGCTTTGAAAGAAATTTCAAATAATCTTTTTAAAAACTACTCCTTCATTTTCAGCAACACCGGACCAATTGTTGAATGTCACAGTTTAAGGGCTGTAACAAATAAACTCAGCATTGAAAAGCATCATAACAATTCACTAAACCACATCCCCTGACTTTGTAGCTAAAAAGAGAACCCTTCTGCCCAAATCGGTGCACCTGCCAAGTTATGAAGATAAATGAAGTTATGTGTTTAAACAGACACGTGACACGGGGTGGTTTTAATCCCCACGCTGCCTAAATTCCGCATTCACACTCAAATTTCAGCTCAACTTTTTAACACATCAAGACTTATCAGCGTGGCCTAACCCAGCCTGGTTTATAGCTTGAATTTCCTCTGTGGCTCTCTTTTCCTGCCGACAGCAGCCTGCCCAAAGCAGAGGGAGCCCTGCAGGACCCGCAGCTCTCGCGCAGGGCGGTGCTGCTGACTCTGCACAGCTCAGCCGCTCTCCCCTCCTGCTCCCTCCAATGTCACAAACGCTCCCAGACACTTGTGGGACAACCCAGAGCTTTTGATTAACTGCAGCTGCTTGGTTTTCATGCAGAGAATTCAGGGAACTGTGGATTTTATCTAGCAGGACACCAGCTCTGTCACGGGGACAAGTTCCAGGACAGCAATATCTGTAGACTTGAACCTGTGTTCCTGAGGAAAATCTCGGCTGGGACTTGAGTTTTGTCACATATCTCACACAATAATCCATAAAGATGAAAGCTGCAGAAAGCCAGAGTAATTTTATAACATCTCTTAGCACAAATGCAACACGACACGTGCACTCAGAGCTGTTTGTTGAGATGTAGCTCGTGTGGTGTTTCATTACTTTAATATCAGTTTGCTTTTCTCCTCGCTGGCCCAATTTTACCTGTAATATGTGTTTATTTTGAGGGGTTTGGTGCTCTCTAAGCTTGGCACAGCAGGTGTTTTCTTTGGAAAAAGCTTGAAACAGCAATGGAGTGTGTTTCGCCAAGGGAACAGGGCCCAGAAGGTGCCTGCCCAGCATCCCCTGAGCATCACAGCTCCCTCTCCCAGTAAACACACCCAGAGCTGGCACAAACAACACTTCAGCACCTCTGCATCTCCAGGAGAGCTGTGAGGGAATGGGTTTATCAGCACTATAGCTAATTAGGTACCTGGCTTAGGGTATTAAACACATTTTACTGCCTGCAGCTCACAGAAAGATGCTTTGGGCTCTGCTGAAGCACAAGGTCTCATCACTAAAAACATTGACCCGAATCTGTGAGGGCATTACCCACACAGCAACCAGCCCATGTCTCCTAAAAGGACTCGACACATCCCTCACACTCATGTGCTTTCACTGTGTACTTCATGTACATCATTTTTTCTCGCTGATATCTACCAAAGCCTGCCCAGGAAATAGCCAGGATCCTGCCTTTTCCACAGCCAAATCCCCACACACCTCTGGAGTGTTACCACTCATCACCAGACTGCAGGATCTGCTTTTTTATTCTCATTTTTTAGCTTATATAGGTATTTTTAAACACATTTAGGCATCAAAAAGCACCTAAAGGCAACTAATTTCCTCTTAAACTTCTCTCCTCACTATAAACCATTGAAGTTTCGTAATCCTTTCCACAGGAACTTACCGGTGCGTGTGGCAGCTGTTCCCAAATTCCTCCCAGTGGTCCTACACTCCACATCTCCCCACACACAACACATCCACATCCTCAGCACGAAGCTGTTCCCGTGCACTTCATTTGCCCACAGCCCTCTTAGACCCAAGATTGCCTTATTTACATTTCCTTTGCAGAGCACTTGAATCCCTATCCCCAATATAGGGTTTCCTTCTGGCAAGCCTTAAATTTGCCTCTTTCAGTCCGTTTGCCAACTGCCTGGGACAGCCAGCTTCTGTAAATCCTGCCCTCCTTAAAAATCTGCACTTCTGCATTTTCTATCTTGCCATAAGACACTTTATTCCTTTGGTCTCCTCCTGACCTTAAATCCCCATTTTTCCATACTCAGATCCAGGCTGATAATGGCGCAGCCCTTTGCTGTGTAAGGAAACTGCTTTAAGGGTTCCTTGAGAATTTGGAGCTTTTAATTGTAGCAACAGAGCTCTAACAAAGCCTTTCAGGGCAATAAATCCAGGCAAAGCTTACCTGTGATGCAGATCTGGCCTCCCCCTGTGCCACAGAACTTCTGCTGCACCACTGGCACTATGGACTAAGCACTGCTGAGCTCAACAGTCAGAATTCTTGATTTATCCCTGGTTCCAAACCAAATGCACAATGTTGCTGAAGCCAAGAGGTAAAACTGCAGCTCAGGAATTAACAGCTTTGAGAAATCCAAGATCCCACCACGGCCCCAGAGCCTGGGTGGCTGGAAAGATGCAAAGATGCTTTCCTTTAAAATGAATGTACGTTCCCAAGATGGAAAAATCACCACAGAAAAAGGGCAGATCCTGCACTGGTGCTTCCTGGGAATGAGGTCTGACTTGTTCAGCTCAGGCTATTGATACTCTGAAACCCAAAAGCAATAGGATTTTCATCATTCTCATAAAAAAATTAACTATTTCATGGTTCAATATACGACACCCTCGAAGTTTAATGAGAAATGACATTAACAAAACTAAAGCAGGGGAAATCAGAGATAGTATCTATTGCCCTCAGCAATAAAGGTCTTCAAATTATGTGCAATAAAGCATTTAAAGGATATAGAAAATACTGTTTTCTGCTGTGTTCCTCAAGGGTTTAAAAATACCAGGGACTTCTTTATCAAATCATTAAAGAAACCTTTCACTTAATAATTTTTACAGCTTTGTGAGCATAAAGCTGATAATCCCCTATTTTATTCCACCTGCTGGGGGCTCCTGTCCCCACCTCTCTCCTTTTCCATTGAAAAAGATGAGAGATGGAGAGAGACTATTTACAAGGGCCTGGAGTGACAGGAAAAGGGGGAACGGCTTCGGGTTATTATTATTACTATTATTCTTATTCAGGTTTCAGATATTAGAAAAAAATTCCTCCCTGTGGGGTTGGTGAGGCACAGGGTGCCCAGAGAAGCTGTGGCTGCCCCTGGATCCCTGGAAGTGTCCAAGGGCAGGTTGGGTTTTGTCAAGCATAAAGATATTATTTAGAAAATTCACATTATAGTGGTCAAGTTTTGCTTAGGCAAATTTGGCAGTGGGGTCAAGTTTCAGCAAAAAAGATTTAAAAAACCCTCTTAATGTGAAAGCTTTAGATCCCTTAATGTAGAAGCAAGACCTCAGTGTGGGTTTATCATTTTGAAAGAAAATATATCTGTATATTTAAACATACAGATATTTATAATTTGAAAGGAAAATGTGTATATTTGCAGAAGCCTTACTGAGAACCCTGGGGTTTGGTAACATGATTTATGCTGAAGCACTACCCCTGATCATTACAGAAAAGCTGAAATTACAACATTCCTAAGAAAATTCATTATTTCCATAATCCTCCTATCAGCCCTTTCACTGGTGCTCACTGGGGATGCCTTTTATTCTGAAACGAGGGCAAGTTCTGCTTTCCGTGAGGGGAAAACGCTGAGAGCAAGGAACCTGGCCCTCATGGCTCACACCTAACTCCGAGAGCTTCCCAACCCATCCCCGGTGGGCCTGGGCAGGGCAGGATGCCCATTCCCGAGGCACAGGTGCAACATTCCATGGAAATGCCATCATCTCTGCTCAATCCGTGTTACACTTCCTTATTCCACCCCTCAGTCTCCTTGGAACACCCACAGCACAAAGGTCACCAGACACGGCTGCTCTGCTTTTCCTGGGATGTTCTCCCCAGTGAAATCCAAGAATATTCCCTGTCCTTACCCTGGGACACCCCCATGCTGTGCTTTTCTCTGCTTTGACTTAGTGCCTATCCAGGATGAAAATTATCTGCAGAAAAATCATCTGCAGAATTTCCTGCAACTTGTGCAGCTCCCCTGCTCCTCAAATCAGACCAGTTCCAGCTCCAAGGCTTTGAGTTTCAGCCAGAAGAACCCAAAATCCAGGGACAGAGTATTAAACCCAGTGTGTTGACAGGCACAAGAAACCGTAGAGTGGCTTTTCCAAACGCCACACAACGTCCCCAAAAAATCCATTGCCCCACACACGCGCTGCTATCAATCCTCAACGTCACTGTGAGCACTCAGGGCCTTGCAAAAATCGGGGCAGGACCCAAAATGTGAGGTTGGTTTTAGAGATATCGACTGCTGCAGGAAGGATCAGCACAGGGATCAAGGGAGAAGGGAGTGGTGCAGCCCTCAGCCTGGTGGGTGCTGCTGAAGTGCAGTGAGAGCTCTGTCTGTGAGCACAGCATCACTTAATGCACTTCTGTAAGTCACTGAGGCTGCTCACAGCGTGTAAATAAATATATGTACTCCAACAAATGTATTATATACATTTCTATATGTATATCTAGAATTCTGTGCTTTGTTTTGTTAAGTATAGGGTTATCTGGATGCTACAAAGTATTTGTAAGAATAAAAGCAAACACTTAAAAAAGTTTCAGCCATTTATCCCACAAATCTGATTTCTGCTTTCGTAACACTCCAAGGAACCAATGTGAAAAGTCTTCCTGGGCAAAGCATATCCTTCTCTTAACCTCTTAACTCACTTCTCAGCATTTAAATGAAAGAAATTAATGTTAAAGCCACAAAGCTCAGAATTTTGAAAGCACAATGAAAGGCGTCAGGCAGTGCACTGTCCCGCCCCTCCATCCCAGTGACTCCAGTGAAAGCTGCTCTGTCCACAAATAATTCCTATATTCTACCAGAGAAAGTAACAGCCAGAAAAATTCTACTTATGCCTGATAGTTTGTCCTTTTGCCCCTGCTATACCTGGCTGACCTGCTCCTGCTCCCTCTCGGGGAGTTTTATTGATGCCTGGCTCTGAGGCGACGCAGTGCCATCCTGCATGAGAAGATCTTTAACTTCTGCAGAAACTGTTTGGTCCCGAGGAGGGGTGATTTCCTTAAAGAATCAATGCTGTGCCTCTAGAAGAAAAGCCCAGAACTGCTGAGCTCTGAGCAGAGGATCCTGTCTCACCAGCTCGGTGCAGCAAAGAGCAGAACAGAGCACCAGGAGCAGCCGGTGGAGGAAAATTGGGCTGTCCAGGGATGCTCTGTGCCCCAGCCCCGTTTGGCTGCATAAGGGATGCAGGACCTGCTGCCTGCACGTCCCTGCCTGGTCCCCGCTGCTGCTGTGCCCTCAGCTGGGGTGTGCAGGAGGCTTCTCCCTGCCCTGCATCCCCGGAGAGCAGCAGCAGCCAAGCGGTGCTGGTGGGAGGGAGCAGCACCCGGCACCTCCTGCCAAGGGGAGCCATCCTCATTCCCAACCCACTGGCACCCAGGGGAGAGTGCAAAATGAACCCTGCTCACGGCCTCTAAGCCTGTCTGCATAAAGGATGAGGGGAGACATCCCTGTGATTGAGCAGGATGCTGCCTGTGCTGAGGGCGGAGGCTCTGCAGCCCTGCTGGAAGCACTGGATGGAACTGAAGCACCACCTCGCTTCCCTCTACCTAAACCTTTACTTAATCTCTGTTTCATCCTTATGGAGCAGACTCTTCTTGAAGTCTCCACTCCAAAGACCCCAACAGAAAGCAGAATTCCTCGGGATTTTCTTGCAGTGAGGGCAGCTGTACAGATATTTCCTCCTCCTCCTCCACAAGCTGCAGCTTTATTGCTTTACACAAGTTTTATTTAAGCATCACATCCACCGGTTCCTAAGGTCAATGGAACAAATATTTAATTGCCACTTTTACCTTAAAGCAAACAGATTCTTTCCCCAGGGTCCTTGTGAATCAGTGAGGATTCACTGGAAGCCCTGCACAGCCCCAGGAATGGCACAAAGCACTGAGAGTGCAGAGGCTGAATTTACACCCACGGATGTACCCAAACAGCTGCATCAGATGAGGAGAAACGGGGAGGGAAAGGTCTGGAGGGGGATTTGCTGAGGGAAATACCTGTAGGACACCTGCAGCACTCCTCCCCAATCCAGAGGATGCCCAAGGACACGGATCCCAGACTCAGCACGGAGGAAATGGGAGTCATCCCTGTTTTAAGGAAATTGCTTCTGGGCCTTCAGCAAAAGCTATATTTACTTTATGCAATACATACAGGAAAGGACTGGGATGTGATGGACAAACAGACCAACTCCCTCTTCCAAACAATCCATCCAGCATCCACAAGGGGCTGCCTGGGATTGTTGCACATGAACTTCTTTGTAATTGAGAGCAAAATACATTTTTCAATTTTGTTCCCACGTCAATGAGATATTGCTGCATTTGGCTATTACAAAATAAAAATTATATTATTCCATTTTTAATATAAGATTGTGAAACTGCAGCTTTTACAAAGATAACCATGCTCTTATTATAACTTTATGCAAATTGCCATAGATCCAGCGAATTCAATTAACTGAATTGAATTCCAATTTGCAGAGAAGCCTGGTCCAATAATTCAAAAACTGCATTTCTTGAACAGTTTTTAGTTGACCAATGCTTACAAATCTGTCATTTCTATTTGTACTATTGTTCCAGAGCTGTCAGCACACATATTTCATAGAAACCAAGAGATGCCCACAAAAACAGGTTAATTAAGCAGTTCTCATACATCCCAGTCACATTAACAAGCAGAGCCCATGAGCGAACAAAAAGTGAAGCAAATGAAAATATCCTGGAGTATTTATTCCATAATAAAATGGAAACAAAGGCTTTAATTGCCTTTAAGTTCTATTCAATCTTCATTTCCTTGGCAATTACATAGACTCAGGTTTTATTGTTCCTTGGGTTGGATTTGCTGCGCTGCCCCGTGACTCGTTTTTGTTTTTAATGGTGGCAGTAATTAGCAAACCGGATTCCTTCCAGCTCTGCCTGTACCTGGTGGGATGTATCCCCTTGGAAACAGCCCAGCAAAGGCAGGAAGACTTGTAACTTTCAACTGGGTGATGTCTCAATGATTTCTTTAAGGTGGAATTCAGTGCAATAAAGGAGACATCACTGCAAAGAAAGCAGAGATTCATCATGAAATCATTCCATATGCGTAAGAACCATCACCAAAACAGGAACTGATGGATCCTGGGATAGAGAGCACCATGAGAGGAGGGAGAAAACAGGAAAAGAACTGCATCAGGGGATTCAAAAGGAAGCGCTGAAGCCACCGAACAAACCACAGCAACCTCATCTAACAATGCTTTAAACCCCTTCTTCTGTAAGGCTGGATAAAGCAATGGATGTTCCCAATATTGGAGCATTGTGGCAGTGCCTGGGGAGGCCAGGAATTATTTATATTAACACAACCACAATGAAACTGGGGACAGTTCTCCTGGAGCTGCTTCTTTCTCTGGGCAGCATCACCCTGGGTGTGTTCCCTCCCACACCCCTCCTGTATAAAGCAAAAAAATTCCTTTCCCAAAAGTAAAACCCTCCCCCCTAAAAGCAACTTCACACCCAGCAAACTCAGGCCTATTTGATAAAACTGCCATATTTTTCCAAATTCATGTTTTTCACAGTTTTTGTCTCTCTGCTCAAGAGTAGATTTTTCTGTTGGGAGCAAATCAGCTTTGCAGCGACATTTCTGTCCTTGCCTGAAGGAGCCTGAACTCTTGGAGAGTCTTAGAGTGAGAAAATTAAAACAAAAATAACTGAGGAATCCAGTGAGGAAAAACTGATCCTGTGATTAATAAAATACACCCATGTGGAATTTGGTGTATATCCAGTTGGAACTAAATGATCTTTAAGGTCCCTTCCAACCCAAACCCTTCCGAGAGTCTGAAAAATAAAGTGGGGGAAGAAAAACCCCTCTGTGATTAAAAAAACTACATTAATAAATTACACCAAGCATCAGAATCTGTGGTTCTGCTTCTCAGGGCTTTTTTCAATGGCTCCACATACCAGTCTGAGCTCACAGAAAACTGGTTTTTCACAAAAGTTCACTGTTTGGAGAGAAAATCACAATTTTTTTTTTTGCACTAACCAGCTCCTTTACCTCTTGGACACAAGCAAAATCACCTCAACCAAAATGAGGGGGACAGCTTGGTGGGACCACACTGCAGGACAATAATTTTTTTTTAATTTATTCAACCATATTTGTGAATTTCATTTAATTTCATTTCATATATCCCACCCCAGGGAATGACTGTGCTGCCTGTTAGAGGTGCTGCTCTCACACTGCACCTGCTCCATCCTGCAAAAGATGGGAAGGTGAAGTTGTGGAGTGCACAAAAAAAAAGAGGATGAGGTGGTTACAGAAGCCAAAGTCTATTTTTGTGGCAGTATGAGATTTTAAATAGTATTGAGAAAGCCAAAAGTGATGGAAGAGGTTTGGACAATACCCTGGCAAACCAGCACTTCCTTGGTGTGCATCCACCAGGGATCACTCCAGGAAACAGAGAGCACAAGTCAAGCGCCAGATTCCATTCCAGAGCACTTTTTGTTGTTGTTGTGGATATGCCATTAAGGAATTACTTGCTAGGAGCAAAGTATCCAGGAAACCATTCAAAGTACAATCCTCAGTCTTTTATGATTCAGCTCAGTCGTTTCCAGTAAATAACAGAAGTCAAGAATAACTTTAATTACTCAGCTTCAGCAATTTCTGCCATAAAAGATGAGAGCTATCAGCTCCAAGTGTGTGCTGCAGGAGTGAAAAACTCAGGCTGGAGATCCACAAAAAAGCACTTAGCTTCAGAAAAAGAAGGAAAATTACCCTATGTGTTATTTTAGGCTGTATAAAGATGGCCATGGAAGGGTAGATTTATTCTCTCTTCCATCTTTGTTGACTTCCCAAATGGATCACAGTCATCAAAGGCAGAGCAGGGATGCTCAGTGCAGCTCATCCCCTTAATGCTGCCTGTATTTCTCTGCCATTAAAACCCCAACAGAAAACATTCCTAAGATGATCACGAAATATTGAACTGTTAAGAGAACTGGTGCATCACTCCACCAAACCACACAGCGCAGTTTGTCAATCTGCAAATGTTTCCCTTCAGAACAGAGAATAATCTGTGCAAAGCCAAAGCTGCACGCCCAGGAGCGGCTCCTGCAAGTCAGCGAGTCTCAAAAATGAGAAGATGAATGATTTGTCCCTTCTCTATTATTTATTGTGCCTTTATAGCCAAGAATCCCAAACTATCAATTCCCAGTGATGGTGCCCACACTCCATTCCTATAATATTGTGACAGTCAGATGTTTCCAGCATCCCTAAAAGCCACTTCCAGTGGAGCTGCTGTTAAAGCACTGGGATCACAGTCAGGATTGATGCTGCCTCTCACACGCCAGGACTGTGCAGGGACTGTGAACTACTTCAGGATAACATCCTATGGAATCACTTTTGCTCACTTTTCCAAGCAAACGAGACCTTGAATAACGAATTGTTCAGCCTCTGCATCTGAGGTAATTGCTGATTGCAGTGTTTGAGGTGTAAGTGATTGTTAAATGCTGTCTGACATGGTATCGTGGATAATTATAGACACTTTAATTGCTTCAGGTCTTGAAATTGCCGAAGTCCAGGGATGAGGAGGGGCAGGAGGGAGCTGAAGGCCTGCTGAGCCAAGGAAGCCTCCAAAATTGCATGTCATGAGTTGACCCTCTGTGTTTTGGGGTCATTCCTTAGGGACCAAAGTAGGGTAAAAGGAGGTGACGTAATTTTCCAAAGACCTTGCCTGTCCCTACCTCCACAGCTCCTCTTTCCTGGTGAGAAATTCCTGGAAAAGCTGCCTCCTGTGTGTGTTCTGCAGAGGGGAATTCCCACAGAGACATTGGCACTGAGCCTTGCATCCCCTCCTTTGGCCCCTGCCTTGCTTCCTCTGGGAAGGAAAGTTCCCAGAAATACGGCTTGGAGTCAGGGCAGTGTGGACAAGCAAGAACCTGCAGAGCACCCACACCTGCAAATTTTCCTACATGGCAACGAGTTTGGAGTAAAAATTACAGAATTTGGGTCCTGAAGCAAGTCCAGACAGCAGCTGAGGCTGCCTTTGTCATGGATTCAGACAACTCTCTCCCAGCACTCATAAAAACCTCCCATCCCCAGGAGTTATTAGAGATATTTAAAGCTCCTGAAATAAGTCAGATTGGCAGATGTGAAACACGAATCCTCCTCTCGCCCACAGAGAGGGAACCGTGCAGAAATCCCTCAGACTGCTTTGCACATCCCTCTCCTTTCTGAGCTTTCCTTTCCAGTGGCTAAAGGGAGAGGAAATAAAATAAATAACTAAATACCATTCTGCTGCTAAAGTACATCACTGAGCTTCCTGCAGAACAACCTTTAGTCACCCAGAGCACAAGCTGGGCACTGAAGGATTTTGTGAAAAATTTCCGCATTTAAAAAAAGTATCAGCTCACAATTTCAATTTATAGATGTTTTTCCAGGATCCATTTCAGTTTGCCAGACACAGACACACATAACAAAACTAATTATGGTGCTAATTTGCATTTTAATACTGAGATTTGTAATGAAGGAACATGTTCCGGGCGGATGAAAATGTTACAAAGTGCATGCTTGGTTCTCCTGTTTTTATCCCAATAGGGTGATGCAAAACTGCAGGAATTAGAGCTGGAGAAGATGAGAAGATGTGTGATAAATTGTCTTGGATTACTGGGATGGGATAGAGGGGGATAACTTAGCCTTTATCCTGTGCTGCACTTCTGATGAGCTGCAGGAATGCTGGAATATCCTGTGGGATTATCAAAGAAAGGGGAACAAAGAGCTGTCCTAATTTTTTTAAGAAGTGAAATTTAAAATGCAATAAATCTATGGGCACTTCTCAAACCACTGCTCCCCAAAGGCCTCAATTATCTCCAGCTATGATGAATGGTAACTCCTTTCCACCCTTTTCCTGAAAATATCCAAGCACTGGACCTGTCACCACCTCCTTGAGAGAACATCCCGTGAGCCTGCACACCTCATTCTCCACAAGCTCTCTCCGCTGCCATGTTTTGCTAGGGATGTTCGCACTTTTTGCTCAGTTATTCTCCTCTTTGTCCCAGGCTAAATGGATGCTTTCCCAGCTTGCAGCCCTTCTCTGCTGCCTCTTGTCCTTCTGATTGTCAGAGGGGCTGCCTGTGAATTCCTGGGAGATCAGGGGGGTTCGCAGGTGGAGCTAAGAGGGGAATTTGCCCCATGGGTTCTTTATTGCTGATGGAAATGGAGAAGCCAGAGAGCTCCCACCTGGTGCCCTTGGAGCCCATGGAGCACTGGCAAAGCTGGCAGCAAAGGAGAACAAAAAATACCTTTTCCCTGTAAACTGAACAGATTGGGGAACAATAAAGCATGAAATCACACTCAGCACCACTGACAGACATTCCCTGGCAGTGCCTTTTGATATCAAATACAATACAGAGATTTCTCACTTGTCCTGCCTGGACATTCTGTTTGCAGCCAATGACTCAGAAAAGATTTTGAGCCTTGGTCACTTTGCCTACAACTGTCTGTGGCAAAGCTGAAATTCTCCACCTTGAAGCCGATTCCCTGTGGAAGCATCAGTGCTTTAAACCTGGTAGCACAAAACCAGGCTGTGAACTGATGCTAAAAGCATTACTTGGGGATGAAATGATGGCAGTTCCTGTCATAAGCTTAGGCCAAGCTTCGCCTGCCTGGCTTTGAGCTTCAGTCCCAGATGAAGCCTCTTGAGTCTGGATTTGAGCCCCCTGAGCCAGCCCAGGACCAGCAGCTTTAGCTGCACCGCCACAGGGCTCCAAGGTGGATTTCTGGTACCTCCAGGCTGCTTCTGTGGTGAATTTTCACAGCTTGTTTCCCAACTGCTCTCCCCCTGTGCCACCACCCACTCCCAGCCCCTCCAGAGCTCATCCTCCACTTTGCAGGTTGTCAAGTGACACCTCAGGGGCTCCAAGGAAAACAGGGGAGTTCTGATAGCAATGTTGGTGGGTAGCTAAGAGCCAGCAGGGCTCTGTGCTTATGCAAAGGCCAACGAGGATTAACCCCTTCCAGAGGCTGAGAAAGCTTTGTACAAGCTGTTCTAGATCTTCCCCTACCCGCGGTTTCTCCAACCCAAAATAAAGTCTGTTAATGCAGCCATTAGTCACAAACTAATGAGCTGCTGCTACATTCGGCACACTTAGCACGTGCTGATACTACAGTGCAGAGCATTTAAAATAGTTGGATTACACGTCTGAATGTCCATTTAAAATAGTTTGCTTACGCGTCTGAATGTCAAACACCGAGAAACCAGATTATTTCAGGTCAAACTGTGTCACCTCTGTCACCTGCCTGGCCCTGGACAGGAGCACAAAGCCAGGTAGCTGCCAGCCCTTGTGCCACCCTGAGCTGGAGCATCTGGAAACCACATTTAAACCCGGATCAACTGAGGGACCGGTGCAAATCCCACCCAAACACAGCCCGGTGCTGACACACAAAGGACGAAGGACAAAACAGCTCCTTGCCTCCATTTGCTACAGTGTGTAAAGGTCTCCTAATTGATGTTCTACATCTAAAAGAAGAATTCAGAAATGCAAAGTCACAGTTAATGAATATTTTTCAGGCAGTGGAGCTGGTGAACATAACAGAATCTCAATTTCAGTTCTACCATCAACTACCACTAGTTTATGTAAAAAAAAAGAATAAGAAACTAAGACCTCTGAACAAGTTACACCCAATAAATAGATTACAGCTGATTTCCTCTTTATGAACCATTACATGAAGAAAATGCAGCCATTAATTTATGCCTGGGATGGAGAGAATTTGCAATGATTCAATATAACTTGATGGAATTGATAGTGTCATCTGTAGGAACGAAAGAGGAGCATTACCAGAGTATCAAATGCAAAGTACTCTGAAAAATATAAATGAGGGTTTGAGGGAAGAGATTTCACCCAGGAAGTGCTGGCTATCAGGTTAAAAAGGAATCTCAGAGACAAAAGAGAGAATGCTGAGCCTTGGCTTCCCTCTCTTCCTCATGCACCAAAATCTGAATTCTCTGGCATTTAAGTTTCTCGGGAGCAATCATTTTCTGTTACCAGAGTGAAAGTGAGTCCTTATTTCAAACCACATGAACTCCAACCACCTTCCAACTCTGCATTTCCACATGTCCATGTCTTTATTTCCCTGCTTCCACAGACATGCCAAGAGCACAACTCCGCTGAACAGAACCTGGCACATTTCAGGCAGTTTTGCTGGAACTATCCCCAATTCTCAGGAACATCACTGATTATCAGAAGAACTTTTTCAAGATTTTCCTGAGCTATACCTCCCCTAGTGTCACGTAAAGTCTCTGAACATCTGTCCTGGGTTGCAGTGTATTCTATTACCATCCCCATCAGCTGTTAA
>NW_024580670.1:2126625-2252576 GCF_017639235.1 Corvus kubaryi
TTATTCTGACTTGGTGCCTCCCACTGGTTTGTTTTCAAACTAGCACAACATCAAAATGTGATTTATTCATAGGGAAAAAAAGCCATTACGAACATTTCAGTTCATCAAGTGCCAAGTGCCGAGTGTCCCCTCTGATAGGAGCACGGCACATCTGCAATAATTACTGGGGAGAGATTAGCAACCTTTCCATGCTCCAGTGGCCTCATGGAGTGTTGGTTTAGTGCATCCAAGTGCAGGAAAAGGATTGAATTCCCTGCTGTTTGCTGCAGACAGCCAATTACCAACTACCTGCACACTTGATGCTCCCGACCTTGCCCAGAACAAGATCGGAGCTGATGGACTGAGTCACTCTCAAATGATAAAACTTTGCAGCAAAAAGCCAGGCAACTGCTCCCTCCAAAGAGCATTAGGAAGTGGGATTATTGTAATTAGCCTCTTAAACCTGTACTATTTGCTTTTAATCCCTCTATCCCACTCACTCTGGCTCTACTGAAAATGAGGGAAAGTATCACAAATAATTTCTTTAAATGCACCAAAAAAACCCCCCCAAAAACCCCCCCAAAAAACCTCAAACAAACAAACCAAAATCAAACAACAAAAAACCAAATGAAAACAAACACCAACAAGAAAACGAACAGCAAGCAAAAACCCCATGTAAAGCAAAATTTACTTTTCACCAGCCAGAAGTTTTAACATTTCCAAATAACCAAATTCACACTCAGTGCCAAATTAACCCATAGTTTCAGCCTAAAGCGGCCCAAAATATCGTCACTTCTCCCCCCCCAGATAAACGTTGTTATTAATGTCTGGTGCAGGCTGTGCTTCTGCTCCAAGCAGATGGGAGCTGTGTGGGCTGCTGGGATATCTTTGAGCATATTATCTCCACAAGTCCTTCATTAGCTTCAGGACCGAGTATTTAAAGCCAGGCATTCAGGAAAAGCAGTCAAAGAAAACACACTATTTCTGGTTTTCACAGCTGATGGGCTTTGTTTGTAAAAATGAGTTGGAATAACTTTCCATGGAAACACTCTCTCCCCGTTTCTCATTCCCCTCCTGTCAAAAGCCTTCTAAACAGAAGTTATTATGGCTTGTATAATTTGTGGCTTCCAAAATCCCTCAAGGTGAACGCAGAAAATTTATTTCTGTTTAACATTACGTGACAGTGCCTTTTGTGAGCAGCATTTCTGAAAGAAGGCTGCCTCAAATGAATAAAAACAATACCAACAAATCCTTCAGGAGAGGTTCCAACTACACCTGAAGTTATTGTGGTCGGGTTTTATGTAAAAACAGGTTTATGATGCCTTCTGGGGTTTCTTACATTCCTCAAAAACACACAGAACAAGGAGAGGGATTATTTCCATATCCACAGATTTTGATTTCGGGGTTAATCTTCCAAACTCTGCACTCCAAACCTGCATTCCTTGTTCAGCAGAGGCAGGACACGGGGCTGGGGCTCAGCAGAAGGCACTGTTCTCTCCCCTGGGCAAAGACATCCCAAAATCCTGGACAGGGTGGCCATGGGGACAATGCCCAAAGTCCACAGGGTCCCTCACTCCACGTTCTGACACAAATCCCAGCAGAGCATGAGGGATGTTATGGATTTATGGGAACAAATACACGGCACCAAGCCCAAACCTCCTGAACGAGGCAGGGAAGCACAGCCTGGGTTGCTCTTCCAAAGATTTCATCACTCCTAGGACAGGGTTAGATGGGATATTGGGAAGGAATCCTTCCCTGGGAGGGTGGGGAAGGACTGGGATGGAATTCCCAGAGAAGCTGGGGCTGCCCCTGGATCCCTGGCAGTGCCCAAGGCCGGGTTGGACATTGGGGCTTGGAGCAGCCTGGGACAGTGGGAGGTGTCCCTGATCTTTGAGTTCCCTTCCAACCCAAACCATTCTGTGATTCTAAGACCCAAATTTTCCCTTAAAGCTGCATGAACTAATAAAGCTTGACTCTATTAATTTCTATAAATAAAAATATTCCTAAAATGCACAGAAAAATTTACCTCACGTGGGGTTTTGAACCTCCATAAAGGTACAAGGAAAGTGTTAATCCCCCTTTTTCCTTAAATGATAATCCTGCTCCTGGTGGATTCTTTTGCTGAGATTGCATCTCACTTGCCTGAGGTATTAAACCAAGGTAATTTTTGTACCCATGGGGTATTCATTGATCAGATTTGGTGCTGATACCTTTGAGTTGCTTCACTTGGAAAAAAAAGGCTTCTTTTAGGAAAAAGTTATTAAAATGTGACTACAAATAACTAGGGGAAAAAAAAAAGCCACCTAAAGGTATCAATAGGTCTAATACAACAAAATTCAGTGACATCTGGAAATCAAATTAGGGTAATTCAACAGCCTAAACCTAAAATTGCTGTATCCAGCAATTCCTGCTTTTCCCATTCCTTTATTTGCAATCATTTAGAAGGGCCCCTAATGAAAAAAGGCCAAAAGAAAAGTACTTTTAATTCCACAAAATAAAGTCCAGTAAGTTATTTTGCTCTCTTTTATTCCTGATCCACATAAAATAATTGCTTGTGTTTATTGAGGCCGTGGTAATGGAGAAAATAATTTGTGCAAAATTCATTAACAAACTGCTTTGCTGGGCTGGCATGGCCACCTCAAATGACCACCACAGACTGTCAGGGAGAGGGGAAGAAAGATAACAGCCAAATAAAATCCTTAATTTTAATGAATCCATCACATTAAGGCCTCTATTTGACTACTAAGGGGCTTTTATATATTTTAATATTAAAGAGCACACTGAAATAAAAGGGGAAAATCTCCCAGTAACGAGACACAGGCACCGCTGGGCAGCTCAGCCCTGGTGTAATTCCAGTGTAATTCCTGAACTTTACTGGAATAAACACATGCACTTAGCAATATATTATGTAAATCTACTTCTTGATATCAAGAGTGGTGCAGCTGCTGGCCCAGGTTAATTATCTTTATACAATTTATAGAATTAGATCATCTCTTGGATAAAAAAAGCACTGCAAATTCCCAGGACAACAGGATTTCATCAGTTGTTTTTCTTAAATGAACACTGGATCTTCCTCAGCTGGAGGAAGGTTTTTCCAAGGCAGAAAGGAATTTTTAATCCATTTTTAGTGTTTCTTCCTGCCAGAGGGTTGTTACTTATTTATTTTTTTAACAGGATTTGTGATTGCTCAATTAGCAGGGAAATAATGAATGATAACCAATAGAAATTGTTCACTGCTACGAAAAATTGAATCAGGAATAAGTGATCTAGAAAGAGAGGTCACTGAGTCATTTTGAATAAGTACATTTGAGATAATTGTTATGTGCTTTGAAGACATTCCGAGAAAAAGAGGCAAAATTAATCAGATACATTAAATTATGAATTATTAACTCAGCTCTATTAAACATCAAATAGAAAAGCTCTTTAAGATTAACCATGTTTTTGGAAATTCTACTAGCTACAGAAAAGATTTCTGTGATTTGAAACTGATTTTTATTTACAACTGAAATACAGGAAAGGCCCTCAGGGGCGAGGGACACTTCCCAGAGGTGTTGGGTCCATTTATGGACAGGGTTCACCCTGACAGAAACAGAAATCCCTTAATCCATTCACACCCAACCTTCTCAGGCTTAGCTGGGGAGGTCACAGAAAACAAAATCCATGAGGAACTAAAGCCAGAGGTATCCAAGAAACTCCCAGTTTTCCAAGCACTGGAGATCTGGTTTGAAGAATTATTTGATGAATCTGTCAATCCCTAAGTGAGGAGGAGCAGCTCCCATTGCTGCATTCACCTCGAAATCAACCCAGCATTTCTGTTTCCCACCTCTCACAATGCCCTGGGTATTTCAGGGGGCCGATGGAAGCTTTTTTAAAGGACAAATTCCCCAGCAAAATCAGCCTTTGCATGGAGTGATGTCAGAGCTCCTCATGAAGCAAGTGGCTGTGGCCTTGATTTAAGTCAATAATGCTGAACGAATAAAGGCTGTTGCTGGCTGCTGATGTTCCCTGGCTAATAAACATTTCTGCTGTCATCTCCTGAGCCACCACCCCACCCCAGAACTCAGCAGGGTGAAAGGCAAGGCCTTGTTCCTGGTCTGGGGGGTTTGACCCCACCCAGGGAAGGTTCTGCTGCAGATCCTGGGTGGAATGCTGGTCCTTGGGTCCATCCCAAGGAAGCTTTGCTGCTGTCCCTGCTGGAGCACGGCTCACCTTGGTGATGCTACTGCCGCCCCTCAGGATCTACAGAACCCACCTGCCTTCTGTCTCCAGCTGCTTTACAGGACTACAGCAATTCCAGATTTGCCCAAAGTTACGCACTGCAGGTTTTGTGAGTCCCTTAAGAGCCATATTTCACCAAGAATAAAGTTTCTAGTGATTAAAATGGCCACTTTTCCTTACTTATTTCATTTCTAGGAGTCTGTGGCACAGGAAGCAGACTCAGGAGCAGCACCAGTGCCTGCCCCAGGGGCTCCACAGGCACCTTTCCATATGGAAGCCCTTCAGCAAACATGCCTGGAAGCTTTCTCTTTCAGGGTTCAGAGATAACTCCTTCCCTCACCTCCCTGCTGGTTCACTCGGGCATTAAGGAATAGAACCGGATTTGGGTCCTTGCTTCCAGCTCTGGAGTCCCGTGTGGAGCACAGGGCAGGGATGGGAGTGGCTGCACAGCACCAAGGCTGCTGCAAACCTGCAGCGGTTCCTGATGCCTTTGGATGATTCTGACAGGATTTTGTTCTTGGCCAGCTCATCACATAATTACAAATTAGTGAATCTCTTGATATCAGAGGATTGCTTCATAAATTAGGTCACTGTCGTTCATCATTATCGTTTCTTTACCCAACACATCTCATCCTTTGATCCATTCTCATCTCCACCCTGCACCATTAACACTCACTCTCCATCACTGCCCTGATACGCTGAATAACAAAGTTCAACATTCACCAAGCCAGGAAAATTCACTTTCTTCATTCTCCTCATTAGCAGGTGCATGTTAATAAGCAACAGCAGCAAACCTTCCAAAAACTCTCCTTTTACAGAGAGGGGTTTGCCTTGCAACTGAAGCTTACCCTGGATAAGGCACCTCTTTCCTGCTCATCAGGTAATCCCAGTTTTTTATCCGCCACACTTTTCCCCTAAACATGTGCTCCAGTTATTCTGCACCATTCCCTGCTTTACAACCTCCAAACACTTCCAGCAAAAGCTGCTCTGGAAGCTGCTCTCAGCCAACCAAAGGAGATTGAAAGGAAAGTAATCCTGGACTGAGCCAGGAGACCAACCAGCCATCCCTGAGTTTCTCACATCCACAAAGCCAATTTACAGGCCCAAATCCACCCATGCACTTGAGAAGTTCATTGATGGATAATTCCAAGCCTGATGGAATTAGGGAGGCAGCAAAGTTACCCAGCTCTGCTCTGGGTGACAGCAAACAATTCCTGACAACTGCGGAAGCTGCACACGCAGGTGAGGACCAAACGTAGAACAAAACACCTTAAAATGATTTCCTGTGCCTTTTCCATGCCTGGATTATCATCCTGATATCTCCAAGAGGAGGGAACGTGGTTGGGAGAAGGATGACCCACCCCAGATGATCCATCCCAGGGCCACTGAGGGCAGCCAAGGACACAAACCCACTCCAGTTTGAGCCCTGGTCCTCTGCAAATGCAAACCACAAAACCACACATCAGCCATTTGAAAACCCACATATTTTACACAGATACCTTGGAAAACACTGCCAGAATGCCAAATTTCCGTTGACAGCTGCTCCTGGTTACCACCTCGTGCACTCAGACATCCCTGGTACCACTCTTGAGTGACTCTGCCTCATCTGAGCTACAGCAGCCTGAAACATCAGCTCTCAACTCCTTAACTGGGATTTGTTTCATTGCTGGAATTGGATCAGCTCTAAAACCTTTTCTCCAGGACCACCACAGCTGCTTCTTCACAGAGTTCTCTTGGAATTAACTACAAAAATACAGATCCTGCTGCATTTCTATTCTATTTATGTTTTGGGTAGACAGGGCAATAGAAACCACAGCTCCTTCATTCTTTTGTAATTAAAAGAAACCACTTTCATTTACATTCCACCATGGTGGGGACATTTATTCCTGCCTTGTGTTCACCTTAAAAATGGGCTTCTTCCAAGTTATTATCACTGACTCTGAACCTTGGGTCTACCAAAGCAAGAAACAAACCTCCAAATCCTAAAAAGCTTTGGAAAGTATTTCCCAGCCAGCATTTCCCTCTCCGTGGTTTAGTGTGTTATCCATCCCCTGCATTGCAAGGATAAAATAAATGCAATCTCAGTGGCTCGTTATGAGAAGAACTCAGGAATTTGGGGTAGTTTTGTGGACAAAATACCTAATTTCCATTTCTTCTAAGTCTAATGAAATGGCTGAAGTTTTCTGACACTGCCCCTGAATTATATAATCCTCGAGAAGACATTAACAGCTGCTCTAAAAATCTAATTAAATTTTAGAGCGCTGGTAATGCAGCCATAAGGCCCATGTAAGCCATTATCTACATTAATAAAAATTAAAGTCAAACAATACCTACACAGTAATAATGTACCTGCATTCAAGGTCACTTTAATTCCCTTACTCCCATTTTTTTCTTTATTGTTGCTGTAACTATTATTAATATGTATTCAAAATTTCAAATATAGGTATATTTGTTCCCCTGAATGGTTTACCTAATACAAAATATTGAGACAGGAATTAACTAATTTATCTTAATTGTTTATTTTCTCCCTTTCTCCACAATATAAACTCCTATTTTTAGCACAGAAAAGGGCAAGAAACTGCAACAACCTACAGGGATTTTATTAGGTACCTAAATGAAAATCTAGAATGGAACAACACAGGCACAACTCATCTCAAATCCAATTCTTCTCTTGCATGGAAGACCAGAAAAAGAAAAAAATGGATGCTGTAGAAGGGGAAAAGGAAAAAAATCAGAAAAATTATCTAAGGACAGTATTTTATTTGTATCCAATTATTTTTCTCCACAAATTCCAAGAAACTGATTTTGTTTTCCTCCATTGGCAAATATTACTGTGCATTTATATAACTCCTACCCAGGTGTGTTGGAAGTGACAGAACAAATAGCAAATATAATTCTGGAGCAGTTCCTTGAAAACTGGGCACTGATTTCACTGAAACTTTGCTTGAATTTCTTTGGAAAGACTGAAAACTGTTGGAAAAGCAGAACGGACAACTCCAAGCAGGATCATCTGCATTGCTTCCAAACCCTTCTGGAAAGGTTTTAAGTTCCTTCAAAATTTGGAAATGCATTTTAAGAATCAAATAACATCAAAATGCCCCTAATTATGCTATATACAAATACACAGCATCTCAACAGTGACTTAAATAAAAGGGGGAAAAGGAATATTTTTGCATGAGGTGAAGTATTCAACTCCAAGCTCTCCATGAAGAAAAAGGGATCAGGCAGGGGGGTCCCAACTTTCCTTTCCCAACAGCTGTAACAGCACCAGCTGTGCAGGTGCCCAAAGAGTGGAAACAGCTCCTAAATGGGAACAAAATATTCCAAAACACCCAGATTTCCATTAAAATTCTCATCACTGAGACACACAAATTGTTTACAGAGTGCTGATTAAAACCTCAAGGGTTTTCCATGAAAATATTTGTAAATTAGGTGAATAAATTATTCAGGGGTCATTATTGAGATTAAACATTCTCCCAGAACATTCTCGGAGCAGAACACTGTTAGTTCTTCTCACTGATTATTTCAGCGCTGTCACAGCACACAAACCTCCCAAATTCTGTTTGGCTCACAGAGCTTCAGCCTTCACCTGTGGAATATTTCTTGGGAATACACAATCCTCATGTTAAGTCCCTAGAAAGCCCATCAGACCTTAAATTCCTTTTTCTCCTGTCCAAGACCATTCACCAGCAGCTCAAGAAAAAGATCAAGGTGGCTTCTGTGCTCGTGTCTCCTCTCTTAATGACCTCCAAATACTCAGATCTTGCACCTCAAGTGATAAAAGAGACTTCAAACACGGGTTAGGAAGTGAGATGGATGGGAATGCTCTGCTTTTCTTCCTCCAGTCCAGCTCAGGGAGCGGGATGTTACCCAGGCAGATGTTGTTTCCAAGAATTAATAATTCCCATTTATTTTTAAAGCAGGCTCATACTCCTGGACACAAGTTCCCCATCAGACACTCTCCATTCAAACAGAGAAAGGATGAACAGGGCAACTCTCGGGATACATTTGGGTATCACCCAGGATAAACTTTGTGAGAGTCTGTTGTCTTATTCCTCCCTGATTTCCATATCTAATCCCTGCTGGCAGCTGGGGAAATAAGAATCCCTCCCTCACTTATTCACCATGAGAACCTCACTTCGTGTTGCTGCAGAGTGGAGTGAAAATGCTCCAGGGATGGAGCAAAGAGCAGGAAAGAAAAAGAGCTCAAGGATGGCATTTTTTGTTCTGGGATGGTTCGTTCAGCCCTAGCAAAAATGCCACTTCCCACACCGGCTTCCAACTATTTTTAGGCCCCGTATAAAATGCAGTTTGCACACCCAGCCGATCTCTGCTCCCTTGCATATCCTCCCCTCCTGTTTTGCTTTCCTGAAGTGATAATTTGCAGGAGCTCATAAACAACCCCAAATATCAGCTCACCAGGGAAAATACATCCTCTGCTTTGCTGTTCCCGTCAGTTTAAAGGAAATTAGTTAAACCACACAACAGCTTTTACAGCCCCAAGACTTTCTGCACTTAGAGAGAAAAAATCTGCCAGCTTTATTTCCTCCAGGCAGTCATTTCACCTCTGGGCATGTTAAGGAAACAATTTTTATGCCGACAGTGAAAAACTGTTTGTTTTTAAGCAGCAGTTCACAGGAAAGATGCCATGAACTTCGTTTAACAATGCTAAAACTGCTTTATTCATTCAAAACTTTTGACAGCCAGGCATAAGGAAGTTTAATTTTTTATTTACTTCGATTTATTGTTTCTCTTGAAGCCAACTCGTCGCTGCACCATTTCATTTTTAAGTATGAGAAGCACCACTTAAGCACCACACAGGGAGTTTGTAAAATCATCATTTAGCTCTGAATTTTGTCTCTCCAAATTCCTTCCCTACTTCAAAAACTCAGTGGAGGGGAGAGGAGGACGGATGGTTGGGAGCAGGGGATCACTAAGGCCGACAGAAACCTCAGGCTGCTGTTACAAATTAAACCATTTCTTGCACCATTTCCTCCTCTCTTTAGGATGGGCCACCCCAGTAGCCAGAAAAGAGCCCATAAATCAACTCCAGGAAGTGGAGAGGTCTCCAAAATAACATTTTCTCTGTGTTGTACTGGTAGTTTGTCATTTATATTTCCACTGTCTTGTAAGTTAGGCAAATAAATTGCTTCAGCTGCTCATCGGAAGGAAACATTTAAATAAAAATTGTATTTCACGTGGTGCCTGCACTTGTGACTTAACCCCGTTCAGCTTAACGGAGGGTTAGCCTTTAATTTCTTTAGGCTTTAGAGAGAACATCAAACAGAAAATAAACCCTGTGTTATGGACTTCAGGGATGCAGCCCTGAACAGCTGAGTACCTGGGAGGACACCCAAAATCTTATTTACATGTCACGACTCTCTCAGCCCTCTGTTAGCCAGGTAAGAAGTGAAATATGAAATATCTTACACACGGACATATCATTTTCACAATTTGCTCCCCAGCTCTCCCTGAGACTCCTGAAGTTCCCAGCAAGACACAGAAAACATGGGAGTTTCTCTTTTTTTAAGGCTCTGGCTGTGGTGCTGCTCAGGCCAGGTGAGCACAGCTGCATTCTGCAACCCCCAGCCACAACAGCTGAGCAGAATTTTGGAAAGAAAATGTGATTTCCATCCTCAGGAATCAAATCTTAAATATGTGAGTGCACTTTATTGCATCTTAATTGATAATTTCATTTACCTGCTGCTAGAAGATCTTCCTAAAAGCCTTTTCCCCTCTGGCAACAGGCACAGAAAAGTCCAGGAAAAAGAAAGGGAATGTTCTCCTTCTTCACAGGCTCATTTCCCAACCAGCTTTCCTCAAAGGACTGCAAGGCATTAAACAATGCACTCAGGGTCTGAGACCTCTTCAGGCTACAGAAGAGCTGGGGGCCTCAGGGCACAGAAATCAAAGATTTTTAAGCAGAAACCTGTAAGAATCACAATATTTTACCAGTTTTGTGTGTTTTATTGCTTCTCAGTTGCTCTGACAGTCTCATCTAGCCACTGCCACAGGCCATCTCTATCAACGATTGATCTCTGCCTCCCTTCCAACCTTAGGGGAAAATCTGGAGAGCTGGACAGAGTATTTACTTTTATTTTATATAATAACAAGGCTTTCTCTAAAAATCTCTCTGTGTTGAACACCACACGTGTGACCCAGCTCATTTGTTGATGTTTAATATTCTCCTCTCTCACTGAATGTAACCAGGGGAGGAACACACAAGTGCAGAGGAGAAGAATACAAAACAACCCAGGCCTGTCAGCCTGAGCCCCGGGGGTCTTGAGAGATGACAAAACCCTTTATCAGCTCCACCAATGCAGAAGACAAACCCCACCCATCTCCGCCTCTCCTGGCTGCCCACTCGGGGAGATCCCTGCACTGCTTCAAGCAGTGCCTTGAAAATTCACTGTTAAATAACAGCTCTGAAAGATCATTTTGATTTGGAAATGCCATGATGAGAGACGCTGAAGGGACTGCTGAGGGCGTGGTTATGATTTGTATGTTTGGGAAACACAGGGAAGTTGTGGGCTCGGCTTCTTGTTTCCAAAGACACAGAAACCCAAGGCATTAACAAATCTCATGGACCAGGGGGAAAGAAGAGAATAAGGAATATAAAAAAAAACCTAAAGAAAAGAACAGTAAGAAAATTGACATTCCTGAGCAAGCACCGTTCTCTGCCTGCCGTGGGGGATGCTTTGAGCAAACACCTCTGCCTCCATCAAGGGTTTTTCTCCACACACAGCCCAACATAACCCTGATGTTACCAGTCCTCACCTGTGCCACTGTGGGACCAACCCACGGACTGATAACCTGCAGCTCTCTGCCTCACTGACCAACCATTCCCTTCTCAGAGATCATTTCACATCCTGCCCCTCCTTGGTGGCTTCATTCACACAAACAGCTCCAAGCGCATCTCTTAATGCTGAACATGCCAGGGATAAAATTCTCCTTTACAACATTGGTTCTCTGTGGATCCTCAAAACGATCCTTTAATAAATCTGCCCCCAAAAGGGAAGGGCAGCTCGTTCTCAGGGCAGCAAACCAGATGAGCACAGAAATAAGTTATGAAAAGCTGTAAATTTGGTTGATCATCATCAGGGATCGGGTGTGGATAGTAATCACTGCTGGAAGAGACTTTCAGGGCAGGTGTGAGGGGATGGTGAAGGCATTCAGGAGTTATTATGAACCAAAGGGAAATGAGGAAAGAAACTGCTGTGACAAGTCCCCAGGTGGAAATCAAAGGCTTTGGAGCAGGACACGATTTCCACACATTCCCACAACGTTCCATGAGAAGGTGTCTCCAGCCCCCCTGGGAAGATCCCCACTGCAGTGATCTCTGGCACGCCCAGCAGCTGGGCAGCTTTATCCTCCTTTTTCCATCACCAATGGAAGCCCAAAAAAACCACACAATCATAGCTCCAAACTAAGGAAGAGCTGAACTTCGATTTGATGAACTTTTTTTAAGGATTCTTTGGAAAAATCCCAAGGATCCGGCTATCACATCTCAAACTGACACCACTGCACAACAGTGAAAAGAGGAGAATATCTGTGGGCAAAGCATCAAGTTTTGTAACCACGAGGATCTCAGAAATATTTATTCTCACTTGAAAATTGGCAAGGATTTTGACTGCATAAATGATTTGCTGGTTTACACTCGAGGGAGCAGGTGTGCTCACAAAGAAAAAGAGAAAAAGATGAAAATAAGTTCTTCAAAGGAAAATGACAACACTTATCAAATTACTGGTAATGATCATTCTGGTCCTATCAGACTAAAAGTATACCAGATGCTGCAAGTCAGAAGCTGGTTAAGTAGAATTATCACCTGATTGCTCTACTTTGATATCCCCTGTCTTCCACACATTCCAGAGTCAAAGGGTTATTGTTAAAATAATTTGAAAAGGAAAATGAGGGGAAAAAAACCAAAGCTTAGAGTCTTACATTGCATTCTTAGTCCCTAAAGGAATGAAATCACCTATTTTGGAAGGTTTCTACCTTCAAATGCACAATTAAATTGTAAAGCTCAGCACCTTGCGAGACCATTATGTAAACAACATTTAAGAGTGACTCCTAGGCTAATATTAGCTTTATTCTTGCACAAATGACCTATGGATTTCTTTCTTTTTACCCTGCTCACCACAAATGCCAAGCCTGCAGATCAATTTATTAACTTGCAGCCTTCACTTGAGTCCTTGTTTTGAGCCAAATGCTGTGAAGTTTTTACTACAATAAAAATATTCAATATTTTCCTCCTTCTGCAATGAGTAGTTTCTTTCAATTAGGAAACTTGCACTGAATTTGGTTAGAAAGATTTTACTTATGGGGCTTTCTCCTCTACAGCTGCAATAAAATAAGGTTTTTAAGCACCCACTGCAACCACCTCTATTTTAGGTACTTGCACCCAAACAGCCCACATAGAAATGGACATTTAATGAAACGAGACTTCAAACGAACGTGGCAGTTCTACACCACACAACAGATTTCTTCTCCCTGGGATTCCCAAAACCCCTTTGTTGACTGTGGGTTTCCCAAAAGCTCTGCTGTGTCTCCATCACCACATGCTGGGGTCACTTTGTCCTTCCCGTGGGACACCCGGAGCCAACTGTGCCCTACAAAGGAGGGAGCAGCTCTTGGGGGGGTTGAACCGCGCTGGGCATTAAGTGGGTCCCATCTGTCTGCTCTGAGTGCTCCAGGGCACAGCTCTCCAGATCCACTCATCTTGGGATGAATTTGGCAGCCCAACACTCCCACATTTCACATTTTCCAGCACCTACAGCAGCAGAAGGAGTCTGGTGGGCCAGACTGTGCAGTCAAGCAAAGAGATAAAGGTTATTTCCCCAAATTATGTAACTGGGCTCTGCATAAATAACCAGAGTTGTCTTCCCAAAGGGAGTACAAGGGAATATTTAAAGACAATTTTAAACTACAGGGTTTTTAAAACTAATTAAAAGTCTTGGACTTGATCTTGGAGGTCTTTTCCAACCTTAATAATTCTCTCTGTAAAAGTAAATATATACAGTGTGCTGAAAAATTACTTTGAGTTATAAATGAACCTTCCAAGATGACCAAATTGAACGTGCAGATCCTTCTCTCATCCAGCAATAACTTTTCAAAGCTGGCATTTACTGGCTGATGTTTTTTCAGGTTCATGCTAAACACTCTACAGCACAAAAAAACTTCCCACTGTGCTTTTAAAAATGCCTTCCCATCCACTTGATTCAAATCAACGTCTGGGTGAACATGATCAATGTTCATTAGAAGCTCTGCAGTGACAGGTACAGGAGTGGCACTCGGTGTTTGCACAGCGAAGCTCCCACAGCTGGAATGAATAAATGGAGCGTGTGTTTCCACACGCAGCTGACACCATCCATAACTCGGGGTTTGACACTTGGCTGCCCTTAGGAAGGAGATGTTTTTCAGAAATAGTTTATTTGCAGCAAAAAAAAAAAAAAATTACCAGAATAACCTTCTGAGTAAGGCAGCGTTGAAACAGACTTATGGAAGAAATGCCAGGCAGGAAATTCTTCTGAGTGGGAATGCTTGTGTGAGCTGGAAGCATACAAATCCATCAGAAATATTATATAAAAGCACATTTATGTCTTTCCTTCAGTAAGAATATGAAGACACAGGCACTGCTTTGGTGGGAGAGCATCCCACAGGAAACCCACCTGGACCAGCCAGTCCAAGCTCTCCCCCAGCCACCAGTTCTAGAACAGGAGAGAAAACCCAGGTTCTGCTCATCCCCTGCTAAAATCCCATCAAATCCCGGAAAATCACAGCATTCAGGACTGGATACACTTTCTAGGATATGATTTCCCGAATTATTACAGATGTGTGGATGTGGCACCCTTCTCCATGAGAGAAGGATCAATGCAAGCATTAGGATTGGTCTCAGAGAGAAAAATCCTTCTGGAGGGCTTCTCCAAAGGCATTTCAGGCTATCCCACAACCTCCTTCCCTGAATGATCCCTGCCCCTGAATTCCTCTAAAAAATGCTTTCAAGTTTTAATGTATTTTTATAAAATTTACCACTGAGGTAGATTTTGGGGTGACAAGTTTTCTCAGGGAGCATTTTTCTCTTTGATGAGATCAAAAGCATGAGGAAACCCTGGTAGGAATTTCCCAACAGTCTGCACAGTGGATTAGAAGAACTAGAAGGAATTTCTTTCCCATCAGCTCCAGCTATCACACTGCCAAGTTTCATTTTAGGGAGGAAGCAAAGCAGATCAAAACATGCACCAACAAGTTTCCTCTCACTACTCCTACATGAAAAACCAACTCAAACTGCTGTGACATCCCAATACAGCTTCTAATTGCAAAAATCCAAACAAACATGCAGAAAATGACCAATGTTTGGGATTTGCGAAGAGGATTTTCCCTTGAGCAAAGGGAAAGCAACCGTAACTTAGCAGGTGGGTTTTGCCATGGGGGTGTTGTGGAGACAGCAGGGGGAAACATCTCCTCCTCCCTGCAATAGCTGAAGGGAAAAGGTTTGATTTGTTATTTTCAGCCTTTCTGAAGTCTGACTGTCCATTTTATTAATCGAGTTTCTCTTAGGGCAGGTCTTGAAGGCCTTGCCTTCCCTCCCAGCTGAGCTTGGCACTGGGATGCTCTCGGTGGTCTCCCACCTCGTTACTTTGATCAGCAGCTGCAGACAGTGATTGCTGGTGATGGACAAACCCTGTGGGCTCTGTTTGGGCTCATGTCAGGCTGCTCAAACCCCTCTGGGCTTGAATCTCAGGAATGAAACTCCTTGGGGATACTTGGGAATGCATGAGACAGACAAATGTCTCTCCATCCTTGTGCTGCACTCTTGGGCTCGCTCCCAGCAAAAGGGAAGAACCTGGCTTGGAGGGAGAGGATGGATCCTGCCATGGACAGACACTGAACAGGATTATGTTCAGTCCTGGCCTTTAAAGGAAATGAAACTGATTTCCTTGGGTTTCATTTCATGTCTTCAGGTTTTTGATATATGACAAATACTGGCAACAACAAAGAAATAAGAAAAAGTAATCAGCTGGGAATTTGGTATTTCTTTTTTTCCCCTGCTGAAAATCCTTTAAGATGGTAAGATGGATGCACAATGTTTTTGATAAACTCCAAAACATCTTAAGTGGTTGATATCTGTGCAGAAACTGATTAAACTGCGTAATTGCCACATGCTCAACTATAAACTGTAATCACATGTAAGGACCAAGTTGAAACAAGTCTTTTGCTGACTTCTAATGATTTTTATTTAATTTTGAGCTGAATATGAAGGGATTTTCATAACTCAACCTCAGCATGCAGAGGGAGCATGTTCTCACTCACACCAAGTAGATACCCACACCCACAAATAGGGGTAAATCCATTCTTAACTCATTTCAATATATACATAATTCATGAGATGCAACTTTTTGTTGTATTTACAAGACCACCATGGCAGGGGGGTGAGTTAAAACTGATTCCCCAAGGTGGATAAAGCCAATCTTCCCTAGGCTGAGGATAAAAGGTGGGGCAGCAGCTGCTATAAATACCAACAGGCATTATTCTAAATCTTAATGCAAGAACACACTGAAGTATTTCACATCACACAGTAAATGGTTTGAAGATTGCAGACAAAGTAGTCAGGCTATGAATAACTGACAAGAGAGTCTCCAGATAAGCATGTAGAGTTAATTATGCCATACCCAGAAATAAATAAAAGCACCAGCTCCAATGTTCGTGAAGCAGCTGGTAATAAATAACAACTTGTAAACATTTTAATGCACTTATTCTGGTAAAATTAAAATCAATGTTCATGCAGCAATAGCTATTAAATAATACTTACTGGGGGAAAATCTGAGAAGCTTAAAATCCAGTACCTTGTGTGTCAGAAATGAAAGCACACAATGAGAAACAGCTGGAGCTCATAATTTATACCATTTTGAGGTCTTAAGGAAAAAGGCTGCCAAAAAATACCATGTACAGATATTTGGGGCAAATTGATCTCATAAAAAAAGGATTAGTGCGTGCGAAGAGTAATCAAATGCTTCATGTTGGATTACAATTCCACTTAATAAATCAAGCTACTTCTGCTCCTGAAAAGGTTCATTCTACACTCATTTGATTAGTTACACGAAAAATAAATCCCACACAGCAGCAGCAAAAGATAAATGCCTTGTCAAATAAATGCCACCATGAGTCCCTGTGAGCCCCTGACTGTGGATGAGATGCCAGCCCCACATCCCAGAAGAGTTTGGGAAGATCCCAGCTCAGCCAAGGTGCTTCTCATTACACACACTCAAGTTTTTATAGGAGCATTTTTAGAGATTCACTGGCCCAATCCTTGCCTTAACCTCACCTAGCACCAGCTCAGCGCCTTGGATACGAGTTTGTGC
The DNA here is from genome assembly GCF_017639235.1 of Corvus kubaryi. Classification (NCBI taxonomy): domain Eukaryota; kingdom Metazoa; phylum Chordata; class Aves; order Passeriformes; family Corvidae; genus Corvus; species Corvus kubaryi. Next base: position 2,143,182 of record NW_024580670.1, read on the forward strand.
AACCACAGAATGGTTTGGGTTGGAAGGGACCTTAAGGACCATCAAGTTCCAACCCTCTGCTGCAACAGGGGCACCACATCCATCATCATCCTCATCAGAGATGAGAGCAGACACAACAGAAGATCTTCCAAATTTGGCTCAAGAGGGTCACTCTGAAGAGGATAAACCATCCAGCAAGGATTAATTTAATATCATTTTCTATTTTCACTGCCTGATGCGGTGAGCTCGGATGGATGTGATGCCATCCTCTCCTCACAGGATCAAATCTGAAGACAGTCTGCATTCTGGCCAGGCTGTTGCCAGCCTTGCCTGAAGAATGGAAAACTGCTCTGGAGCACAATCCCCTTGAAGCTTTACTTCAATATAATTGGGGACCTCTCTGTTCTCAGGGTAATTTTTCCTCACAAGAGATGTCAGCTACTCACTCTTGTTATTTTTCTCTGGACAACATCCTTGGGTGAGAACACGGCTGCACAGCGAAAAGGACAGGGAAAAGCAGGAACCAAGTTCCTTTTTGAAAAATAAAGATGAGTTTGTGCTCTGCCAATGGTCTGCTGTGCTCTGCCAGCTGAACCCAGCCCTTGCTGTGAATCATGGTAGCTCCCCGTTTCATTTTGACCTTTCCATCATTATGCAGCTTGATTAGCTCTCCAAGCCGACTGCTTTCATGTGAGAATGAAATCAGCTACTTAAAAGATAAAAGATGAAAGTGATCAAAGTTCTATTTCATATTCTCGGAACAGGCAGCTTTTAGAGAAGAAGTGCCACCAGCCTGACATCCCCGGGAAGTAAACACCTTTCGGTGCCGCAGGAAAGGACAAGTGAGCCTCTCCTCCAACACCTCTGGAAGGGCTTTTTGGAGGGATGATGTAGCTGAGAGACGGGAAACTCACAGCTGAGCTCCCTGTGTGCCTCCAAGGGATGTGCCAGGGCTCGGGGAGCGAGTGCCAGGTCACACCCACGCGAGGATTCAGCAGACGCTCCAAGGGTGGAGCAGGAGGAAGGAGCTGCACTTGCAGCACGCACAAGGGGTTGCAATCACAGATGCAAATTCAAGAAATGCAGCGGAGATCTGCTTAAGAGGCCTTCAGAAACACGCTGGGTAAGCACTTGCTGCACCCCTGTCCTTGGAGTACCCACAACCAACTTCCAGAGCCAGAGGGCTCCAAACATAGGATCAGAGTGACTCTCCTTGAACAACTGCCTCCCCATGCTCCCCTTCCAACACTGCCCTGAGCCACCAGAGCAAGGAGAGGCCAATCTCTCCAAGATTTCCACCCCAACAGAGGCACACAAAGAGAAATTGTGAGAAACATGCCCCAAACACAAACGTGCCAGAAATGCACCAGTTACTAGAACAAATTTTGGACTGATGCACATATCCACACGCACACAGATACAGGTGAGCTTTACCAATGTACTCATCTTTTCCCCCCACAAAAGCCACCAGAGGTGTGGAAGATGTGCCAGGAGGACAATGAAAGGAGAACAGGTGAGATGAAGCCCCTCGGTATCATCAGACATCACCCACAGCAGCCCACCTGGCGAAGAGAAAATGCCAGGAGTTCTGCCAAAAAAATCAATACACCCCACCCCTTCAAAAAAAATCCAATCAAACACAAAAAAAACCCCAAATCAAACCGAGATTTGCATTTGCTCACCACAAACCTTGCTGCCAATCTAGCACCAGAGCATCAAAGAGCAGGACAGGTTTTCCAAACCCCGGTGCAAACAGCCTTGTCTCCCAGCAAGTCAGGATTTAAAGCAAGCAGCATTTGCCAATGTAGGAACTAAGCAGCAGCAAACAGCTAAAATTCAGAGATAAAACATCTTTAAGTAATTATGGAATTTGTACTTGACTTGGGTGTTTCTGAGGCAGCAACATTGCAGCAGGCAGTGTCCCAACAGAGCCTTCAGCGTGGTGGAGACTCCACACTGGGCTCTGTCACTCACAATTATTTCGTTATTAAGCTTGATTAGCTCGCCTTGGTGATTAGAGAATATTTTGTGAGCATCACTTGAATCTGGACAATCCAGAGGCTGAAGAGGTGAAGCAGCAGAAGGAGGTGCAGGGAGGGAGCTGCTGCTGGCAGGAATCTGAGGGGATGCTGTGGCCACCAGGATCTGTCAGGGCTGGAGCAGAGCAGGAGAACAATCTTCTTTTTGTTTTTTTCCATCCTTCAGATTCTCTCACACCAACCCACAAGCCCAGAGACGAGCACTGAGAACTCCATGCACCTATTAGCTCTATTTATTACACAAAACCACAAGGATGCTTTAACAGTTCCCTTTCACTCCGCTTCCATTAGCAAAATATTGGCATGACTTCCTCTCCCAGTCCCTCCAACGACAATTACAAGATATCCTCCCCCGCCAAGTACTTCTGTTTTTTGAAAGTACATTTTCCTAATATTTAATTTATACATCATTTCCCACATGTATTAGTAATAAATGTTTCAAGGCGGCAGACAGGAATACAACAGGAAAGCATAATGCTTGCTGTTTACTAGGAGGCCTCATTAAAAAGACATCAAGAGCAAGGAAAATAAAAACAACCTTGTGAACCTCTGTAATTGGTCTCCAGAGAAACGTAACGCTGAGGACATCGATGCAGAAACGCCCCAGTGACTGGGAAAAAAAAAAATTCCAGTTCACTCAGCCTTTGGTACCCCTCAGTTCTTACACTGATTTTTTTATTATTAAAACACATTTTGGATTCTCCTTTAGCTGCAACAGCTCTGCCAGGTGTTGATGGGTTGATATTAAATACTTAAATAATCATTAATCCCTGCCACCCTTAATTATTTTTAAAGGACAGAATAACTAGAGGCATTTTCGTGGAGTTTAACTTTTTGCAAGGTCTCCTGTGGGGGATGTCTCCAGTACTGCCTGGTGGAGCCGGGTGTGTATTTTTTATCATCCCTCCTGTACTAAAATAAAGAGAACAAGTGCAATTACAGTGGCTAAATTTGTTGTTTTAACTTGCTGTTTGTAGAACAGAGCTGTTGCATCAGACACATTTTTAGCAAAATGATGGCTTAATCCCCCTTTGAAATGAAAGTTAATTTGACTGGCTTTGCCCCCAGTTAGGCTCAGCTGTCGCTCGCAAAGCTTAATTTTTAAACCAAGCCCAGCATAACCCCCCTATTACTGAGCAGCCTTCAAAATTCATATTTAAAGCCAACAGGTCCCAGCGGCTCCTTTCAGATCCTTCTGGGCTTCCCAGAAGACTCATGAAACTTGATTAAACTAAAAATTGCATTTCATTTTCCTGTTTTGTTTGCATTTAAATGGAGAAACTTGCAGCTGGATAATGGCCATATATTTCCTGTTGCACTTCCACTCCCAGCAATAAGTGTTTTGTCATGTTTTGTGCCGCTTAAAATATGAACTTCTTGCTCCAAATGCAGAATAAGACTGTGTAAACCTGAGACTACAGCAACACTTGCCCAGAATGTTTGACTGGTGGGATTTAACATCCATCTAAGCACATTTATTTGTAATGTTTTCACTTGGAGGTGCACTTGGTGACCCCCCAAGCACCCACTCTTCCCTCCTTGTTTCCCTTCCCTACCCCCAGCTCCCAGATTCAATTATAAAGCCCCTCAGATGCCAGATTTTACAGGAAAGCTTCAAAACCATTACTCAGCCAAACGCTGGCCGTGGTAAAGCTCAGACACATCATGAAAAGCCACCACCTTTTACCCAACCTGTGCTGATCCAACGAGGCTTTGCTCCATCACTGCTGAGCTCCATGTGAAGAATCCAACCCAATAAGGTTGGAAAAGACCTCCAAGACCATGAAGTGCATCCTTTGAACCCCCCATGCCCACTAACCACATTGGGAAGCGCCACACCCACTCATTTTCCAGGGAAAGTGATGCCACCACTTCCCTGGGCAGCCCATTCCAATGTTTGACCACTCTTTCCGTGATGAAATTTTTCCTAACATCCAACCGGAACCTCACCTGGCACAACCTGATGCTGTTTCCCCTTGCTGAATCTGTCCAGCCCATCCCAGAAAAGCCTTGGAACAGCAGCACCTCCAAGCCCAGCCCTCACCATTCCCCTCTCCTCTCCTCCACAGCCAGGCAGCTCCCACGGCATGCGAGGAGTGTGTGACATCCCTCAAATTCACAGCTCTTCAAGGAGAGAAAATTGCACCCCTAAAGGCACTGATGAGACAAAGCCACCCAAATTTGTTTTCATCCTTTTAAGAGGCCATAAAGTTTAGTGTTATTTATTGGCAGGTCTCGCTCTGCTGAAGGCTCAGCGACACACGGAGCGTTGGCACAAGGTGTTCCCTCTGATCCCCTTGCAACAGTTTTCCATTGCATTTTGGCACATTTTGGGGCAGTTTTGCCACAGTTTTTGTCAGTTTTTTACAGCTTCCCAATAAAGAAATGTATCTTTAACCTCCTCCCTATCCTCCTTGCCCTCAAGGGGCTTTTCCAGGTTTTTGAGACTCCAGCTCTGGTGATGCCCAGGCTACGGTGGCTGTCCCAGATGCTGCCAGGGCCAGCTCTTGCCAAGCCTCACTGCTCCAAACCCATGGAGGAGCAGCCCCTCAGCTGCCCCTCTCCATCTCCCTGTGCTCTCAACCCCATTTAGCACAGCATAGCCAAAACAGGAGTAAGGAAAAGAACTTAATTTCATCGGAAATACAATTTTTAATGGCCTTTGTGGCATTTGCTTGGGTGATGTGCTGAGTGCGAGTGTGGCTCCTGGGGAGGGCTGGGGAATTAATGCACTCCCTCTGTCCAGCAGGCAGAGATGAAGGAAGAGCCATGATTATTTTCAAATGTTAAGTATCAGCAGAGTGTGATTATGCAGTTAGTAATGAAGAAAAGCCTATTTCCCATTCCAGATGAAACAGACTGGGTGGCTTCTCCTCCTGCTCTGCTCCCTCATGTTTTACACCTGGCACTGAGGTGACACCACAATTCCCACCACTGCCCCCAGTCCAGAGCTTCCCACAAGTTCTTTTTTCAAAAATCACTCTAAAAATTCACTAACTATCCCAAATAATAGGGACTAGGGATAGGAAAGCTGTGACAGCTCCCCACACCAGCCCTGGCCTCACAAGCGCTTCCCCGGCCCAAGTTGTTAAATCTGTCACATGAGTGCATTTATGGCTTCATACAAACACACAGAGATAAGATAATTAACCATTTCCCACTGGAAATTGGTGATTTGCATGCATATTAAGGTTAAACGACAACAAAAAGGAATAAGAAAGTTAAGGGAAGGTTTCCAACTTTATTTTGCAGCATCACCAACCAAATTCCTTGCCTTTGGCACTAAAAAAAGAACCAGGGTAGGAATTGCCACACTTCATCTGACTTTTTTTAGACTAATTACGTTCCTGCAAGCAGAGTTGCTGAACTGCTCGTTCCTAACCCTGCCTTGTCTGGCGCATCAACAGATGGGAGCAAAATGACTTCTGTAAATCAGAGCCCCGTGACAGCGGAGAGATTATCTCGGTTCTGGGAAACAATCTCAGGTAAAGCTCACATTAGAATGTCGTTAGGATTTTGCCCTGAAATATTGCTTTCCATAAATTTTGCGGTGTAATGGTTCCTAAAAACTTCCATACAAAATGAGATCTAATCACTTCCTTCACACCCTCTTCTCATTTGTTTGTAAGTTCAAAAATAGTTTTAAAAATAGATGATGATATATCGCAAGAGACATTCCTTATTTTAATAACTTATCTTTACAGAGGCAGAACAGCGTTGCTGAACTACTAAAAGCGTTCCAATGAAATTTCAGAATTAGCAAAGTCCTGAAATATTTCAACTTTCCATTACACACCCTTAAATTTTGCAAGATGGGATTCAATTAAATCAGCTGCTGCCCTTGACTCTGCAACCGCCAAAGGCAGATTAAATCAGAGAAGGGCAAAGTTGTGAAAAGAACCTTTAGGACTACATCAAACGTGAAATCATTTAAGCCGAGACAAGAATACCCTTTTTTTGGCCAGTTAAATTAGGGGACAAGCTGAGGGTCTTCTAATACAGCTTCAAATAAATTAACACCTGGTTTAAGTGGTGCTGAAGTATCCACCTGGAGAGCTCTGTTATTTAGCAAATAAAATGTTACTTACAATAGCAGCTTCCTTGGTATTTGGCAAATGCTACCTTGCATCCATTCGAGCTCAATTTCAAGCCACCACAGATTCCTTCTGTTCTTCTACCACGAGCAGCTAAAACCTTTCCCTTTCATGCTCTTTGAGCTGCTGGTCTCTCTCACAGTGATGCAGCTTCAACATCACCAAGCCCTTGAGAAATCCACGTGTATTCATTGCTTTGAAATTATTGCAGAGGCAAAAAAAAAAAAAAAAAAGAAAAAAAGAAAAAAGAGAAAAAAACCCCAACCCACTTCCTTGCTTTGTGTTGTATTTCAGAGAGTTTAAATGGTCTAATATCCAATTCCTTCTCAACGTACCACAAAGTGCTAAATGGTAAGAATTGCATTACTGCCACTGCTTAGATCTTGGCTGATAAGGTGAGCCTTGTACATTTAAACCAACTTCTGAAAAAGCTGTTGCTATCCTGGTCTTGTAATTAATAATTCATGGGGCCAAATTACAGCTCGAGAAAGATACAGCCATTTTTACCAGTTCTTTCATTTTCCTCTGATTTATGTATGACTAAGTAGGAGACTGAGCAAAGGGAAAAAATTAAAACTTAACACTTCAGGTTGCAAATTAAACTGTTCTGTACTCGGAAAGGATGGATGGAGCAGGATATAAAAATACTTCTTGGGAGACAAGGACATGGAGAAAAATTCTGAGCATACATTAATTTTATGATATAAAAATAGCTTTTGCAGCTACTAAAATTGGAGATATTTAAAACTGGAAATATTTATCATTAATGGGACTTGAGTGCCCTGGGAGTGCAACACAACACATTAATATTTGTAACATCTTTACAACAGCCCTCCTTTCATGTTGCCCTTGATGAATGGACTCATTTTTCTGCCCCTTGTAGCTTTATCCTCTCATTGTTAAAGACATTTTTATTGATCCATGCACAGAACAAGATCCACCTGAAGACAAGGATCAGTAAAGGAATCCAATTTTGTTATTTTATCTCTTCCAGGGGAAAAAAAAAAGATGATTCAGAAAACGATTTCTTTCTCAATTTACCAAGCACCCCCTAAGCTGACGTTTTCAAAAGGGCCTAAAAGTCTTCTGCAGGATAAGGACACAGCGCAAAAAATCCCAAATAGAGGAGTAATTTACAGTTAGAGCAATATCCACGAGCTTTCAGAAGTTTTTAGTCTAATGTGGCTTTTTATTTAGAACATTTCATCCTGAAACACCAGCTGAGGAGATACTCATACTCAGAGGGGCTGTGGAATTCCTGGCTGTTGCATAACCCAAATAAAAACCTCAGAAAACCTTAATTAATGCAGCTAGACCATTTAATCTTTTTAAGAATAAAACATATTAAAAAAAAAATGGTGCCAAGAAGAAAGAAACTTATTGCTTTGGTTTTCAGGAAAATGTGTAAGGGTAAAATTTTCATAACTGTGGAAATAATTAGGTCTTAAATTGAAGTTGAGCTTCCTAAAAGCCTAAGTTACTTTGAAAATTGTTCATTCCGTATCACACATGATAATCTAACAGTTTTTCATTACCACTATCTAATTATATCTTACTTGAGCTCCAATATCTCCTGATAGGAAGTTATTTAAGCAGATAATACAGAGTTTTGGAGCTTCCCGTGGTTGGCCACATGACACAGAAATATTTACACCCACAAATTTCCTTCAATGCAAACAGCAGCTAAAAGGTATGGCAGCAGGTTGTCCTGCTGCAAAACAAAGTGATCCAAAGCACCCCAAAATGAAGCTTTTGGAAGACAACTCTAAGGATCTACCAGAGGCAATTGCTCCATGTGGTAATTCTGATGTTAATTTACTCCGCTTACCCTGAAGATGAGACCATGAGAACATTATTGTGAATACTGTGGAATGAGCTGGGATCTTTGAAGCCCAGCCAGTGCCACCCCCTGCCATGGGCAGGGACACCTCCCACTGTCCCAGGCTGCTCCAAGCCCCAATGTCCAGCCTGGCCTTGGGCACTGCCAGGGATCCAGGGGCAGCCACAGCTTCTCTGGGAATTCCATCCCAGCCCCTCACCACCTTCACAGGAAGAATTTCTTCCCAATATCCCATCCATCCCTGCAATTTCCCCTTGTCCTGTCACCTTGTAAATAGTCTCTCTCCATGTTTCTTGTCACCTCCCTTAAAGTACTGGGAAAGCTGCATTAATTGACTCTGAAGCTTCTCTCCTCCAGGCTGAAAAATCCCAATCTCTGAATCCTCTCAAAAGCTGGCTAATCACTGCTACTGGACTGACTAATATTTTTACTTTTCGTTTTTTATTTTCTACAGTGGATGGTGAAATCCTGCAGTGGGCTGTCCATAGAGTTTGTGGAGTCCTTGAAGATGCTCAAAACGGAAAAGTGTCTGAGCAACCTGTCCTGCTTGGAACAGGAAGATGGAGCAGATGACATCCACATTCCCTCCAGCAACATTGTTTTATGATTTTAACAGCAAAACAGGCATGAAAACACCAAATGTTAGAGTCTGGAAGTGGGAACGAGCAGAAGAAAAAGTGGATGCACACAGACACCCTCCTGGGTTAAAAAAAACCAAACCATCGAGACTTATTGTGAGCAGTTCATTCAAAGAACTTAAGTTATCTATTAGAGCGACTCTTTTGATAGCAAATCATTTGATTTGTTACTAAAAGGTACATTTCAAATGGAATTTGTTGACACTTAGAGGAGTCAACAACGTTCAGCACCTGGAAATATTCAGCACCCTGGGGCACTTCAGTGAAGTCCAATCAAGCTGTTCAATTAAATCCCAACATCGTGTTTGGCCAGTAAGGGACAGCCCTGCTCACACTGGAGAGCCGCTCCAGAGAGCTGCTGGGTGAGAGTTAATTTGCCACGATGCAGTTTGAAAATCAGCCCTGTTTACATTAATTCCTGAAGAATCTGGGACCTTGTTTGTGCCTCCTGGAAAGGCTCAAAGCGCAGTTTAATTGAAAGCTCTGATGGAGAGGAACGGCAGGAGGGGAACGGCCGCGCTTCCTAACGCGGAGACACCACAGAAACCCCTCCTTCACTGAGCTCCAGCGACCTGAGCCTCAAGCGCTCCAATCCAAGGTGAATTTAGATGCAGGATTGTAGCAAGGGCTGTTCCTTGTCGCTGACAGTTTTGTTTATTCCCTGTTTTTCCTGCGGATAATCACGGCACCCGGCGCTCCCAGCGCACGCCGAGGGCGGCCGCGCTCACGCTTCTCACATGGCCCTGGTTAGAAGCTTTGCAAGTGTGCTTAGCCCCACTCACTGGGATGGAAGGTGCAGAAAAGATCACTGGAAAGGCCCTGCTGACTGCTTTAAGAGCCTCTGATAAGCCTTCAATTAGATCAGCCTGTACAAACACCCTGTGCCTCGGGCTGTGCAGGATTTCTTAACCCACCAGTCCCAAAGAACCCCCCCCTCAAGCTGAGCTTTCCTAGGCCAGACACACAGTCTGGGTGTTCAAAACAAACGTTTCAACAGCAAAAGCACTTTTTCCAAAGCCCAGTGAGCTCCCAAGAAGCTCCTGAGCAGCCCAGAAACCTCTTGACAGCACCCTCCACTCTGCTGAAGCACCTCTGAATATTTCTGCTGTCATCCAGTTATTTTAATTTATCCCAAAGTCTTAAAAGCCAGCAGTAAAAACGAACAAGGCTCTCAGCATGAAAAAGCACATCCTAAATAACATACACAATGTATGTAAATACCAGTGCCCTAAAACAAGTTCAGTAGCTTAAAGGTATTGCCACCAATCACACCATTAAAACTGCAGTTTAAAATGCCATCAGAAACTTCTGGAAATAGAATTTTGTACTTTCTGCAACTGTTGTGACAAAGTTCTGATCATTTTGAAATGAATTATTATTTAAGTTTAATAAAAATCCTGCTCTAAAACAATTGTCTTTTGTATTAGCTAAATAAATCAGCCCAGCAAACCAGGGCAATAATATTCGTTTTCAGTAAGAAGGTGAAAACAAAGTCAAAATGGGGAATGCAGAAAACAAACACAAATGTAAATTTTAAAACACAGCTGACATTCCCCAAACCATTTAAATGTGGTTTTTGTCTTTTCCCTAAGAAAGCAGAATTGTGCAGAGGACTGAAGAAGAGAGGAGGATTCCCATAAGGCCCACTGACTTCTCCACACACACCTTCCATGAGGCTAGGCTGCTCAAAACTCCCTCCAATTCCCAGCTTTAATAACACTTATCTCTTTTACAGTAAGGACATGACAAGGGGCACATCTTCTCCAGCTGCAGGGTCTGGCAGAGGTACAGCTGCACTGCTGTACTTTTCCTCCTAAACCCAGAAACTTTGGCGTGCATGAAATCTGTTAAAAGTTGCTGCTAACTTGCAATTTTTTTCTTTGCTCCAAGTCTGAGAAGCCTCCAGTAACATCTCTGGTATAAACTCTAAAAATCCAGGTAGAGCTGTCCGTCAGTTGACCCCGCTATTGCTCACAGAGCATTAGGCAGACTGGCAAAAAGCCACATCCAATTTGAAATGCGCACTGAAAATTTCCTCTGTCAGATGAATCTTTAATCTATTTATAATCTCCAATGTTTCCTCTAAACAGCACTCCATGTCTTACCTTGTATCATTTTCCACATCAATGCCATGCCACAGAGCTGAAACGTATGTCCGAAGAGAAAAGTGGATTTGGTTTTGATTTTTTTTAAAGTGAAATGGTTGAGAGATTGACCTTATTATAATTTGATCTCCAGTCATTATTACCAGAACAACTCAAAAGCAATTCCTGTCATCGTCCCTGCTTCAGAGTGTTTTGGAAACCAGGGCCCTGCTACAGGAAAACAGTTCCTTCCTTTCTGTGCGCTTGATCAGAAGATCAGGACACTGACAGAAATTATTACAGATCTTCTGATGCTTCTTTTAAGCATTAAGGGTTTTCAAGTCATATTCTTGTGAAATTTGTTTGGGTAATTAACTTCATTATCTGGAAATGCTTCAGACAGGAATGGTTTATCTGAATCAGAATCACAGACTGTTGGAAGGGACCTTAAAGCCCATCCAGTGCCACCCCTGCCATGGGCAGGGACACCTCCCACTGTCCCAGGCTGCTCCAAGCCCCAATGTCCAGCCTGGCCTTGGGCACTGCCAGGGATCCAGGGGCAGCCACAGCTGCTCTGGGAATTCCATCCCAGCCCCTCAGCACCCTTGCAGGGAACAATTCCTTCCCAATATCCCATCTATCCCTGCCTTCTGGCAATGGAAAGCCATTCCCTGAGTCCTGGCCCTTCATTCCTTGTTCCAAAGCCCCTCTCCAGCTCTCCTGGAGCACCTTTAGACACTGGAACTAGACTAAGGTCTCCCTGGAGCCTTCTCAAGCCTCTTCCTCCTCCCCAGAGCCATTGGGGAGAGAACTGCTCTGCTCCCCAGACTTCCCCCTGGTGCAGGAGACAGGGAATAGGGGATGTCATATGGGATGTCAGAAAGAGAGATCTCAGATCTCTCTATGGAGAGATGACCGTGAGCCATGGCCAGAGTCCACCTGAAATAAGAGAAAGCTTGGTAGCAGCTGGTGGACAAAAAATGCTGCTGCAAATGCCAGCATTTGGGCTATTCCCACTCCCATCCCTCCCTAAGAGTCCTCTAGGACCCACAGAAATTGGATTTCCTAGCACAAACCTCCCTCACATCTGGCTGTGTGGAAACAAAGTAAATTAGCAACAAACAAGTTTCCAGCTACAAAGAGCCTTTCAACAGCCATTTTACTCGTGTACTATAATGCACACTGCATTTATTTTCTTTCAGAAGCTACAGAAACTAACAAAGGCACTACGTGCTGAGTTTCCCTATGATTATTTATGACCTATTTCGTGTATCTGATTATGCACCATTCACAGGAGCAGATTTATGTGGGACTCCTTATGCTGGGCGTTCATTCAGCAAAAAGCTGTGGGTTTAATTCCCACTTCTTGGAGGTGCACGGGATCGTAGCTGGTCCTGGAGTGGAATTTTGAGCAAAACCCTCACCCCAGACCAAGAGCACCTCTGCAAACACAGCAGGACCCACAGCAGGCAGGCCTGGAGCAGACACTCAGCATCCCATTAGTGTCCTTTGTGTTCTGCACAACAGGGTATTGGTGTCCTGATGCTCCGATAAGGAGGGAGCAGCTCCATTTGGGGCCTATCAGATAACGCAGCTATCAGGGGGATCTTTATCTGCTCCGTGTAATGCCGTGGGATGGAGCAGATCTGGAATTTGAGAGTTCTGCTGCTTCTCGGGCGATTTTAGTCACTTCAGCTCTGCCTGCAGCTCACACGGATGAAACACCGACGGGAGAATATCTGACATCCCCTCCCAGTCTTCTTAAAGATCTCTTTATTATTGCTGTTGTTGTTTTTAAAACTATGGAATGGAATCACTGAATATGGGCTTGCAAATAGCAGTAAAATTATATAGTCCATGCATCAAAGATTCTTAGTGTAGAGCATGAAACACAAATGGGCGGCTGAGGGCTGGAACTGGAGGATCTTTGATGTCCCTTCCAACCTAGGCCATTCCATGATTTTTTATGATTTATGAGGAGGCAGCAGCTCCTCCTGTGTAGAACAGCAGAGTGAGGCATTTCCCCACACTGGAAACAGCCAGCCTGGAAAAATTACACTCAACTGGAGAAGGTTGGGGGTTTTTTTAACTGTAAATACTTGAATTCCATCTGTCTGAGGCAACATGATGCTGTGCATTTCCACTCACACCTGTGGTAATTATGCCTGGCTTTGATTTAGTAATTATTTTTTATAATGATGTTAAATATTACATTTTACCATGCATATTGAAGCCAGAACATCTTCACTTCTTTCCTACTATTAAGAAAAATACGCTCTCCTAGAAAAAAGAACTCTTTTTCTTTATATTGCTCTGGTCCAACGGAGTGACAAACCAGTTAGTTCAGTGGTACATCAGCCTTCAAAGTTTCTGGAGTCAACTACCAGCAAGAAACAGGGGAAAGGATGCAGCCCTTTGTTTCTGTTTTATTCTAAGCTTCAGATTTACTTTTTACCTGATGTTTGTGAGTTTTCATCTCCACTACGGATGTGGGAACTTTTATAACTTCCTTTTTATGGGTCATATTCTCATTACACTTAAACACGTTCTCTAAGAGATGAGAGGTTATTACCGCACAGACATTCAGATGTTTTGGGATTGATGCTGCACGACCCACAGACAGGCTGGCAGAGAAGACTGGCATCATACTGGAAGAGGAAAGTCCTTGCTGTGGAGGACAACACTTCTCTTCAACAGAGCTAAAAGCTGGATTCACATCTGGGGAGAGCCCAAAGTATTAAATATGGCTAAAAAACTCCATTACCAGAAAGAAATCTTTGTTTTACAGTATGTCATCTCATTTTATAGTTTTACAAAATTCAGATAACAACATAAAATTTCCCTAGTTTCACATGAGGAAAACAGAGTTAAAGACCACTAGAAAGAAAAAAATGAGTCAAGATTAAGTCCTGCTGACAACAGTGAAGTTTTGGTTCAAGGAGGAATGTCTCTGCTTGCAAGGGCCAGAAACTTTTCCCTGTGCTTCTGGTTCATTCCTCAACAGGAATGATTTGGACATGGACTCATGGAATCACTAAGAACAAGACCTCCAAGATCATCAAGTCCACACTTTGACGCAATTTCCCCCTTGCCCACTAAACCAGAGCACAAAATCCACTCATGTTTTGAACTCTAGGCACTGAGCTTTTGGATTACAAGACAACCACTAAAAAGGAAGCAGTCCATGGAATAGTACTGATTATCTCCTCCCTGGCCCCTTCCCTCAATTTAATAACTTCTGAAAATTATGACGTTTAGCCTACTAAGGACTGTAAGGTCTAAGTTCCCCTCACCTTGACAAAGTCTGGGACAGCAGGATTGTCTGAAGGAGGCACAAGGGCAGAACTATTCAAATATGACAAGAAACTCAAAGAAAAACTGATTTACTTCTCACTTTGATATTCTTATGGAGACACAAATAGATCTCAATTTTTATAGCCTTTAAGGGCAACACATCATGAAATCGGTCTTTCAAACTGAATTTAAATGCACCCTTAAATTACAGAAAAAAGGCTTTTGTTCCCATAAGATGGCAATCAAAATCAGACCCACTAAATAATGTGGCTGTTATGAGTCTGGGCAATTTTATTTCCAATACAAAAGAATCCTTCTTATGCAAAAACTTTGATTAATTATTTTGCATCAGGAAGAAAGAATCTCTTTTTAATTGTAGCAAAAAAAAATCATTATAGATTAAAATGTCATTTTAAGTAAGACATTGTGGAACCAAAAGATCATTTCTGCTCTTCCCAAATTAAGAATACAAAACTAAAAATTAAACTGTAAGTAAAATGCCATATATTGCCTTGGAATGAATTTCCAATAATAGTATCTACTTTATATTGGTACAAACAAACTCTGTCTTAATTAGATTGACCTTTAAAAAGCTTCTCAGGCGTTTGAGAATTGTAAATACTTAAAGTCTGATTCATTCACGTTCCTGTTTGCTGAAAGCTTCGAAAACCAGAGCTGGGGCCAGTTCCACCGGTCCTGCAGCTCTGCTGGGACCAGGCCAGCCAGGCCTCAGAGGAATTTCATCCCTTCTGCCTCCACGGTGGTCTGGGGGGGATTTGGAGCTCAGCTGCACATTGGAAGGGCTGTGAAATCCTGCAGGAGCTGCAGCGAGGGCTAATTAGGAGACGAGCAAATGGGTAACGGGGCTGAAGCGGCATCGCTGAACCAGCAGAGGGAAAGCTCACAGAATGACAATATAGTTTGGGATGGAAGGGACCTTAAAGCCCACCCAGTGCCACCCCTGCCATGGGCAGGGACACCTCCCACTGTCCCAGGCTGCTCCAAGCCCCATCCAACCTGGCCTTGGACACTGCCAGGGATCCAGGGGCAGCCACAGCTTCTCTGGGAATTCCATCCCAGCCCCTCACCACTCTCACAGGGAGCAATTTCATCCTGACGTCCAATCTCATCCCTCAGAACACTCACACATCCACACGGATAACTTGCAGATTGTCTCTCAGAGCAATTTCCTTTTATTGATGCTGAGCTTGTCCTTGCTGGAACAAGGAAGTGAATTTGATCTAAGGGAATTTATTTCGGCAGTTTATGATGCTGTTTCACGGAGTGTGGACCTCCCACGCCAGAGGATAACAGAGCTCATGTTTCAATGCTCAGAGCTGCCATCCCTGCCTCCACCTCTCCTTCCAAGTGACCACTGCACAAACCCTGCGACCAGCCTGACAATAAATAATTGATGATCTTCAGCAAGTTACTGTGTACAGCAGGGCTGTAGAATTTGGAATAAAATGAACAGATAGAGCAGCAAACACCAGACTTTTTCTGCAATGAAGCACAAGAAAACAAGAGGCTGATCCTTAAAAATATTCCCTGTACACACAGCTCCAGCATTACAAACCCAACACAACCCTGCCCAGGCTGACAGCTACATGCAGGTACGTGCAACCTTTTCTTCCAAAGGTCACTGTCATCCCAAGGACTCCTCCGTGCCAGCTGTGCTCACCAGCACAGGGAGCAGCTCCTCACTCGCTTTCACCACACAAAACCTCCTCCAGCTCCTGACTGTTCGTTTGAAACTGGCAATTTAAAACCTTTCTCTTACCAGCTTTGGCTCTAGCTGGACTACAGAGAACTGTGAGTGTTAAGGCTGGGAAGGACAAGCAAGTATCGTAAAAATAACAGTTTGTAATTGGGCAGCTTCCCATGGTTGGGGAAGAGAAATGAGCAGGTCAGGCAATTGAGAACCAGGAGAAATGACCTTAAAAAGTTCTGTCTGGGGACAGGCTGCCGATGGTCTCATCAGCATTCAGCTCCACTGCCACAGTCTGGAGGAGGAAACATAATGCAGAAAATGGAAAGGAGGGAGACAGGGGAGCAGTGGGGAGAAAAACATCTTTCTTCATTCAGCCAGGGAGAAGATGGAAACCAGCCGGCTGCAGCCTTTTCCCCTTTCCCTTCTTTTTTACGAGTCCTCTGGTCTGTGACCCACCCACTAATATGTTTTCAGTATCACATATAATCTTTAAGAAGGCAGATTAGTGACTTCTAAAGAAAACGGTTGGGAAAAAGGAGCTGTCAGATCTTCTACTGCACATCCCAGCTGTTTCATGTGAACTGAGAGGGGCTTTGGGTGGGATTTTGAACAATCGAGGTGCTCAGTGATCTTCAGCAAGAGCAGAACACCAATTTACCTTTTACATCTTTGAAAAAAAAAATCTCCTTTTACTTGTAAGCTGCTCAAGACAGATTGTGCTTTCCGAGGTGTTTATACAGCTCCTTCGGCGTCTGGGTGTTACAGAAACATAAAGTGATATTGAGAATTGGTTATTTGCTGTCATCCAGCTTTTCCATCAGCTTTTTACAGCTTTTTATAATGAGAAAAGATGGGGGGGGGGGGCGAAGGCCAATTTTGGAAATATATACATAGACACAGTTTTCATACGTGTTTACAGGTTATCACTGAGAAACTAACAGCCTCCAGAATTTATGTTTTCTTCAGGATTCCATTCCTCAACTGTGATATTTTTGCCAGGAGACAGAATCCTTGTGATTGCCCTTCCACACACAGAGCAACACACATTCCTCAACAGAAACTCAGGTGTAATTAGGATCTCTAAGGTACCACCCTCCAGTTTCCAATTTCCATTACTTCATTAAAATGAGTTAATAATTAGACAATGATACTAATATTGGAGGCTGGACTAGGTGAACTTTCAAGGTTCCATCCCTGGCAGTGTCCAAGGCCAGGCTGGACGGGGCTTGGAGCAGCCTGGGACAGTGGAAGGTGTCCCTGCCTATGGCAGGGAGTGGCACTGGATGGGCTTTAAGGCCCCTTCCTACCCAACCCATTCTGGGATTCTCTGATTCTTCCAACTGAAACCATTCTGGGATTCTGTGATTCTATACAAATAAAGATCCAAGACAAAACCTCCTCCTACCTTCCATTTTTTATTGTACAAGGGGTAAATATCAACAGAAACGCTGGCAGTGCTTCTTGCCTTCAAATCCATTCACGTTCTGGCCAGAGTTTTGATTCAAACTTTCAGATAAGGACTGGTGCTGAGCCCCTCATACTGAGTTAATCACACCCCAAGGTTTATTCCCCACACTGTTGCTCCAATGACATTTAAAAAATGATTAATTTTCAGGAGGGATCAGCACTCTAAAAAGCTGCTATCCCCAGATGAAATAAAAATGTAAAAAGCCAGACTCAAATATTCCTACCAGGCAGGTTCCCTTCTCCTCTGCTCAGGTCAAAGACGAAGACAAGCTGTGGGATGTAAGCCCATATCTGCTGTGCCATATGTCACCCCATCATGTCCTCAGACCACTTATCTCTTTCAAATGTCATTAAAACTGACTGTATTGGAACATATCTGAACATCACAACATCTGCCGTGCTCCTGACCTGTGATATTCAGGGCTGCAACACTTTCACTAATCTTCTCTGAAAGACCTCACTCATGGCTACACAAGACTCAGTCCTGAGAGGTGACAACAGCCCTCAGCTCTCATCAGTGAAGAAGATGCTCAGGGATTCATAAAATCTAAATAAAAAGTTACACATTTCGCTCCACGTCTCTCCCACGCCACTTATCCAACACCTCCCCGCAGCTAACTCAGATGTGTGGCTTGTTATTACCATTACTGCACTGGTTTCATATTAATAAACAACAATTACATGAGGCATTCACTCCCAGCACACTGACTAGTCCTGTGTTTAATTTTTACAAAGGATTTCAACCGAGTTTATGGCTGAAATCGGTGCAAAATCTAAAGAGAAACAGCTGGGCTATTTTCCTGTGGAAAACAGCATGAAATGGATGCTGGATTTGTTACATCCTAAACCATCTGGACTTCACCTATTCTGCCCTCCATGACAGTCCTGCCATGGAAGGCACTTAGTTCACAGGTCCCAGATTTTCCTGGCATTTTTACTGCAAGCTCATTCTTTCTTTCTTTTTTTTTTTTTCCCCCCCTTACACCCACAGCACATCATTTTTCTGGAAATCTGGCCAAGGTATAAGAGGCATGAGATCTCCAGGTCTTTAAAAAATGCAAGGAAATCCATGTGATCGTTCTTATATTGATTCATTGACCCTTCAAGCTCATTTTCACATAGGGATTTTTCAGGAAGGACCAAAAACCACATTACCAGATCAGCTCTGGCACTTAAGACACACCAGCACCTGGAGCTTTTGCCAAAAAAAGGTTAATTGTGTAATGTTAGATTTAAGAGACCTGAACTAAACTCCAAAGAAAGAACGCCATGCAGACATCCTCAGTTCCCAGCAGGCTTGGGTTTCATCTACCCCACAGAAATTTGTGCAGAGGGGCTGGGATTCTCATCTCCAGGAAGACAGAGTTGCACTAAAAGTGGTTCTGCTGCTGTGTGCCTCCTCTGGCCCTACATTAGAGATGTGCACATCTCAATTATGTGTCTGCTCCAGAGACCTTTCCAGGGAGAGAGCAAAGGCTGGCTGAGCATCCCATCCCGAAGGAGCATGCAGCTCATTCCGATACCGCACGCGGGCTTTGCGACACGAGCTGAATAATCCACGAGCCCTCAGCTCCACGCAGAGAAATGCCCTTCATTAAACACACATCCTGCTGGATTATTACTGCTCCAGTAAGTAATCCTCCCTGCACCTACTGCTCACTTCAAAAAACCCAGATGCGGGGAATCGTCCGAGGAGAACAAAGCGCGGCCTTGTCCTCCCGGGTGCCTCGCTGGCCCCGAGGCCTCGTACGCAGCTCTGAGCTCTTTGCTCGCCCAGCTCCCGTGGGCAGAGAGAATTACACTGCTCCTCTTCCTCAGACAGCCGCTCCCCAAGGCTCCCCTCAGCACAACCACAGGGACCTGCTGCGGAGTGGATGCAGCTGGAAACAATCCAGCCTCTCCACTCCCGGCCCCTCCGGAGGCCGTGGCCACCAAATGCTCACATGAGTGGTTTTCTGGAAGCACATGGAGAGTGCTCTCAGTCAGATGGGACTGCTCAGAGACTTACTCATGTTTTACAGTAAGATGTAGGAGGGAAAAATAATTTTATTCTAAGATATCCAGTTGCTTCTGGTTGGAAGCACAACTACAATGCTACAGAACTGGAGTTTTGCCTGATTTTCTATGTTTTACCCACAAAAATATTTTTACAAACCAAGATAAATACTTTGCTTTTAGTATTTTAATGTTTTCAGCTCTACAGGTGGTGGGTTAAGTAGGTATTCCTAAGGTCTCCCCATTTGCTCTTGAAAACCTCAAAACACCCCATTAGATTTCGGAAGAGCCCTAAGCTCAAGTGGTTGGGGAAGCAAAACACTGTTTAAATTTAAAAAATGATCAGATTGCCAAGTGTGGAAAAAAAAATCAATTGCTGAAGTTCAAATATGAAAACAGTATGGTATGAAAGGAGGCTCCTTACTACCAATCTCTGCTTCAGTTACATCAAAACATTAATTCAGGCTGAATTTTGAGACAGTGCAAAGAAGTAGGAAAAAAACCCAAAAACCCACAAGGCCAGATTCAGTTCTTCATTGCCATGGAGTCTGCAGCCAGGATCCATCCAGGCTCATTTCATCACAACACGATTTAAAGCATTTTCCATTGATACAGGAGGGTTTGTCCAGAAGCTTAGTAAGCAATATAAGTACTACAACCTACATTCGTTTTAACTTCAGACCAGACTAATAAAAAGCGCATCCTAAGTTTATTGGCATCATCTTATCCCCGCCAAAAACACACAGTAGGCACTTGATAGCAAAACTCTCACCAGTGACCTTCCTAAATCCAGCCAGAAGAGCCTCCATTTCATTAGGATTCCTATTAAGGCAATAGAGCCCAGCTGTAAATTACTGGTTATTACCAAATTAAATGGTACAGAACGGATTGTTTCTGGGAGCTCTACTCCACTGCTCAAGCTCCCTCCCCTCCTTGTCAGGCCAGGCTGGAGGGGATTGATCACCCAGCACTGCAATAATTAATCTGTTGTGGTGTTACTCAGCTTGAGAGCTCAAATACAGAATTAAGAACAAATACATTTGCTGTTTGCAGGAGGAGCTGATCATCAGGATCGACCTCACCCTGCTGTGCTGGTATTTATTGGTGCCAATTGTTCTGGGCATCTTCCTGTCAGAAGAGCTTGGATAGGTTTGGAAAAATAAAACTGAGATCAAGGCATTGCTACTCTGCTGAGGATGCTGGAACTCATCTGGGATGCGGGAATTTCTGCAGCAAAACAGGGACCATCAGACCAGGAAGCTGTGATGGCACGTAATGACACCAGGATGGCCATTACTAGGCACAAAGCCAGAAAGATTAGAAGTAAACTGGGGGGCTTTGAACCTAGAAAGGAAGGGAGAAGACCCCACAAAGGACTACAAAAGCACCCAGAAAACTTCCAGGGGGCTTGGTGTCAGCTGAGAGAGCATCAAGCCAGGGGAACAACATTGTGAGGTTCCTGATCTTTACTCAATGCTTTATTTGGGCCCTGGACCTTCCAGTTTCACTCTGAAAATCATCCCTGATACCTTCATTAGTGGATCCAGTTTGTCTGTATGATACCCCCAAATCACACTGCATTGCTTTTGTGGTTTGCAAACGCTCTACGGTGAGTCAAGGCCACGTGCAAGGAAAAAGGGGAAACCATCTCATCTTATTAAGGATTCCATGAACTTCCCATTCATCAAATAAAAATAATAAATGCCCTCACAGTCCTGGTAAGTAAAACATTACTTCACACAGAGAGCAGATTTCAGGAGGGGCCATAGATATTCAAATATTTTTATATGACAGCATTATTTCCCTGGCTGACTTTTCCCTTCAGACACATCTTCTCTTTTATCTTACCTTGGTCCTTTATCATACTGTAAAGATTAATTTTGAATTTCTGCTGATTGTATGATCGTGGACTTCACGAACAAAAACCTCTTTTATGGGAGACATTAATATTCACCGTGACAGCCCTGAACTTCCACTTGCAGAAAGGTTTAATAATTTTCTAAAACCTCTTGATTTTGTCACAATGACTTGTATTCAGCCTAACTTTTTTCCTTGTCTTGGGCTACGTCATTTACCTTGAGCCTTGTCTGGGTAATAAGGATGAGTCAAGTCCCTCATTCACCTTGTCACTAATTGCAATTTCTTTTCCTGTTTTTCATAACACATAACTTTTGTGCAGAGAAGAAACTCGGGAGAGAAGTGGTGTGAAAGCTCTGTCCATGCAATCCCATGCCTTTCATTCAAAGAAAGCATCTTTAGAAGCGGGAAAGGTGAGCTAGGAGTGTGTCATTCCAGGTTTTCCCAGTCTGGGATTTTGCCCTCCTGCTAGGGATGGCCAGCAACTCCTCCGGGGCATCAAGCAAGGGAAAGCTCAGCTCTGAACATAAATCAAGTAGCAGCTGCCTTGGAAGTCTGACTCCTTTTGCCAGACCAGGCAGATCTTTAAACTGAACCTTCTTTGCCCAAACACCTGGGGGCAGGTAACCCCCCCTTCCAGAGAGGGCTCCTCACAGCAGGAACCCAAGGTTCAAAAAAATTCAGTGAAGAATTTCTCCTATTAAAATGTCCCACTTAAACAGGTTGTAAGCTTTTGAAGGGAGATGAAAAGCAGACGGGAATATGTGTCATTGACAGTTCTCCTCCAATGGAGTCAGAAAATGATATTTCCTTCTTGAGCTGAAATAATTTGTTGGTAAAGATTAGAAAAAAACCCCAACTTATTTGGGCTTGGAGGGAAGAAACTGGCACAAGCCCAGCAGTGCTCTATATTTAGGGACATCAGCTTAAAAATGTATTTGTTTGGCTGGCCTTCCCCTGCAGTGTCAGCTCCAGAGCGGGATGAGGACGTGCTGCCCGCAGAGATCCAGGGGTGCATCCAGCCAGGACATGGCTTGGGATGAGAGCACAGATCCCCAGGATGC
Organism: Corvus kubaryi; assembly: GCF_017639235.1. Lineage (NCBI taxonomy): Eukaryota > Metazoa > Chordata > Aves > Passeriformes > Corvidae > Corvus > Corvus kubaryi. The sequence continues at coordinate 2,165,244 of NW_024580670.1, forward strand.
TGTGCATCATCCAGCTGCTCTTGCCAGACTGCCCCAAAGGGTGCTTCTGATGATGACACCATGCTTCCCCAGGGACTAAATCCACTTTCTCTCCAAGCTGTGTTTTTCCTACGTATCTCTCCCAGGCACTGAGCAAGGATAGATTTCCCCTCAGCTGCTCCCAGGATGACAAATCACCCTCTGAACGTCAAGTCTCTGCTGATTTAGCACTGATAAAGAAACTTTGAACCACAGTCTAAATATTTTGTTCCTTAAAATATTTAATAATCTGCTCATTTCTTATTCTGTCCTGATCAAGAGATTCCAGCAAGTTTCACAGTAAATTTTGGGAGTGGAGCTGCTCGCACTGGGCACAGCCAGCTTCCAGCTTCCAGCTCCAGTGCCTTTGATCTCCTTTTTTTTCCATTGCCATTGGCAACACTGGCTTTTCTCCCCCCAACCCTCATCTGTGCCCTGGGTGAGTATTGATGAGGGTAAGAGGATTATTCCCCAGCTGCATCCCCCCACCTGCTCTTCCAACACTTGGCTTCCAGGGCTTTGAATGCTTTGTGCATATACCTTGGGCTCAGTTATTACCAACACTGATAATCTGCTTCCTCAAGGCTTGTTTCTGTCTTATTTGAAGACAGCTGTAATTAATAATCTCCTTTTAAGGGCCTAATTTCTTTTTAGTTAAAGCCAACTTTCATCTCATTACTAATCTTCCTTTTATTTTAAAGTCAACTTTCATCTCATTACTAATCTCTCTTTTATTTCAAAGGAGGCTCTAAAGTTAGAGACCGAGCAGACATCTGTAGAAAATAATGACATCTGTGAAAATATTTAATTGCAATTTTTATACGAAAAGTTTTAGTCTGGCTTCCAAATAACTACAGATCTATTCTGATATTAATCTTCAGCAGACCCTTCCTCCCTCCTCACCATTTCTCCGTGCTTGCTGACAAAAAAGCCTCCATATCACAGAGTTGAAAGATTTTTTTCAGATCTTTTTGCCATTTTATTTCACTCAGATTTTTTTTTACCATTTCCCCATACTGGTGACAAGGATTTCTTTCAGTCTGCAATATTTGTGGTATTGGAACAGGAACTTCTTAGTTAGATTGGGAAAGTTCTCCAAGGCCGTGGAGCCCAAGCTGTGCCTGACCCCACCTTGTCCCCAGCCCAGAGCTCTGAGTGCCACCTCCAGCCCTTCCTTGGGCACCTCCAGGGATGGGCACTCCAAACCTCCCTGGGCAGCCCCTGCCAAGGCCTGAGCACCTTTCCTGTTACAGCAGGGATTACTGTAACATGCCTATATCAAACCAGGAGTCCCATGGAAAAGAAATACACGTGGACGGATTGTTGGTAGATGTTTCAGAGATGTTCATTTCCCCAGCCCATGGCCGGGCTCTGCCGAGGAACCCTCACAGTCTGGGCCGAGGGTCCCTGCCCGTGCAGGGAACACAAACCAACAACGGGGAACGAGGCTGCCCAGGGGCAGGGAAACACCGTGCCTCCCCTCAGGGCCCCTCTCCCAGGGCTCCATGGCAGCGGGGGGAGGAGACCCCAACATTTCACCCGTTTATTTTTAACAAAAGAGATGTAAAACTTAACATTGAAAACAACAAGGACAGTTTCAAAACAAAACAAGCCACCCTCCTGAGTCTTTGAATGTCCAAACAGATTCTCTGGAACATCTTAGGGCTGACAGAAGGGAGACAGAACTCTGAGCATGCTTTGTGGGGAAACTGAGGCAGGAGAGGGTTTAACTTCTTCCCTCCCCCTTTTCATCCCCCACTCGGCATTGGAAAGGGATTTTTGGGGAAACAACTGGCAAAGGTATGGTTTTGTGAGGGAAACCATGGATGAAAAAGCAGATTGGGAATACATTGGGCGTTATAGGACATAGGGTAAAAGGGAAAGGTGGGATTAGGAAAGGGAGACTGTAGGGGGGCATACAATGGAGATATTGTCTAACATGACTACGATTTTTAGCATATATACTGCCTTTTACAGGAACACCATCAGGCCCAGTGACCTGCGATGCTTTTAACCCTTTTCTACCTAGACCAATTTTGAATTCTACCACCTCTCCATCTCCCAAGCTTGGGATGCATTTTTCAGGGTTATTCTTTTTAATAGCAGTTCTATGCACGAATATGTCTTGCTGGTTGTCACATCTTGTTATAAAACCATAATTTTGTTTAACATTATACCACTTTACTATTCCTAAAACCTTAGCTCCGATATTTTCCTTTTTCCGAGTGGCTGCTGTTTTCTGTCTCGCTGCGTCTTTGCTCTCTCAGTCGCTCCCGTGTTGGAACTGTCGGGGCTGCTGGTGCCTGCGCGCTCTTCCCGGGGTCGCGTTCGGGGCCGCGCGGGCCGGGCCGGGCCGTGCTGCTCAGTTCTCCGTGCGTCGCCTCCTCTGGTCGCAGCTTCGCTGCCGCTGCCAGGCGCTGCATCTCGGCCGGGCCCCTGAGCAATGACCCCCCTGCACCCTGCTCCAGAGTGCATCTCGGCTGGGCGCGGCTCTGCTCCACCGCCGCGCACGCACCACCCCTCTCGGCCGGGCGTTCCCGGGGCTTGCTCCACCACGCGCTGCGCGGGGCCGGGCGGGCACCGCCGGGTCCCGCCGCTCCCGCCGCGCCTCGCTCCGCCACCGACACTGCGGCTCGCGTGGCTCCGCCCGCACGCGGGAACTGCCTCGCTGCTGCTCGCAGAGCGCTCGGTGTACGTGGCCTGGGCCGCACGGTCCCTGCGCCAGGCTTCCCTTCGCCAGGACACAGCTGACATTGCTCAACAGTCTCGGTAACTAAATAATATTCATGAAAATATTCTTCCATTGGCATGTATTTTGACTCAAATATTAACTGTGTCCAAACGGTCTTCCAAAAGTCTTTGGTAAGAATTAAATCCCAAGAAACATAGAAAAAGTTCTTAAACAACCATGCCAGGAAGTGTTTCAGTTCTTTTTGAGTTTGAATCAAGCTAAAATTTACAAATCGTTTTTCAAGAATCTTTTCAAGTTTAAGATAAATGTCCCTATGCGGCTCTGAAAGCCAAGAGTCTTCCCACGGTTCCTCCATAGTTTAGATATGGAATAGCAAAACAAAAACAAGAGGAGGAATCCAAAGTTTCTAGGGTTTACTCACACAAATCAGTTGCTTAGGGATCGGGGATCGTTCTGCTCTCAATTCTCCACCATTTGTTACAGCGGGGATTACTGTAACACGCATATATCAAACCAGGAGTCCCGTGGAAAAGAAATACACATGGACGGATTGTTGGTAGATGTTTCAGAGATGTTCATTTCCCCAGCCCATGGCCGGGGCTCTGCCGAGGAACCCTCACAGTCTGGGCCGAGGGTCCCTGCCCGCACAGGGAACACAAACCAACAACGGGGAACGAGGCTGCCCAGGGGCAGGGAAACACCGTGCCTCCCCTCAGGGCCCCTCTCCCATGGCAGGGGGAGGAGACCCCGACACTTTCCATGGGGAAATTCCTGCTGATGTCCAACCTGAGCCTCCCCTGGCCCAGCCTAAGGCCGTTCCCTCTCCTCCTGTCCCTGTTCCCTGGGAGCAGACCCCGAACCCCCCTGGATGCCCCCTCCTGTCAGGGAGTTGTGCAGAGCCACAAGGTCCCCCCTGAGCCTCCTCCTTGTGGCAAGCTAAAATACAATATTCTGTATCTTTTTAATATTAAATCCTGGACAGAAATTCACCCCCGCCTTTCCCCTGTTCCACCATCTTGGTGAAGTTTTAGGTTATTTAATAATGAAGAGACACAACAACCCCCTCTCCCACCCCAACAAATTGCTCCTGTAATTTCTTACATTTCAATCTTCTGTAAGATGAAATGTGCCGCATCAAAAATTGTCATTGACCTGAAGCTGACTGGTTATCTGCTACGAAGGTGGTATTTTAATTACCAAAGTTAATTACCATCTCCATGGAATGCAATTTCCTTACTTCATGCCGTTGTAAAATAGGAAGTGGAAAGTACAAGCGGTGCAAAATCCACAGAAGGTCTACACAAAGGCTTCTGTATGACTAATTGGTCTGAAATTTAATCAGTTAAATTTCTGTTTCATGTTCCTTTGATAAGATTATCTTAATTACTTTTTACAGTATCTAAGTAGGAAAGATAAAGAAAAAACAATCTGCTGAAGGGGAAAACTAATTCATAAGTCTAAAGGGAGAGAGGAAAATAAGGCGAGGGGGAATACACAGCTGTTGATTAGGCCACAAAAGCTCCAATCTTGTACTTCCAACACTTGATGTTTCAGAGTAGTCAGGAATATATGAAAGCCTCAGAAAGCTGAACTGCTACTCAATCAACTTTCACAATGTTTTTAGTCCTCATCTTCTTTCAAAGGCTCCATATGTAAAGTGGTTATAGACAAATATGACAAAATCAGGGCAGGGATCATATGGTCCATCAGCATCAGGGCTGCCCTTGTGAGGTGCTAACACTGCTCTAACATTTTAGGTACTTTATACCGTGGTTTTACAGTCTCTACCATCTGGAGGAAAAAAATACAGAATTAGAGACACAAAGATTTAATATTAAGAGGTATTTCCTCTGCAATATCAAAGGTCCGAGGGACTTAACCTCACCCCACTGGAGAACTCAAGACCACTTTGATTTTTACCTTATCTGGGACTAAACAAAGATTCCTCACAGACTGGTTTGTGTTGGAATGGACCTCAAAGCCCATCCAGTGCCACCCCTGCCATGGGCAGGGACACCTCCCACTGTCCCAGGCTGCTCCAAGCCCTGTCCAACCCAGCCTTGGACACTGCCAGAGATCCAGGGGCAGCCACAGCTTCTCAGGGAATTCCAGCCCCTCACTACCCTCACAGGGAAGGATTCCATCCCAATATCCCATCTATCCCTGCCCTCTGGCAGTGGGAAGCCATTCCCTGTGTCCTGTCCCTCCAGGCCCTTGTCAAACATCCCTCCCCTGCCTTTCCATGTGAATCACGCTAAGCCCAGCACAAGTCATGCTGGGGACATCTTCTCTGCCAAGAGCCAAAGTCAGCCCCAGAGCAGTCTCAGGAAAGTTGTCTTTGGATGTGTCTCAAGAACTCTTTATACATTCAAGATGCCACATCAATTCTCATGCTCCTGTAACATCCCCCAAACAGCAGCAGGGAGAAGGCAGCACCACGGAGCCAGGGCAGGGCACTGGGGGGCTGCGTGCAAGGAGAGCCGGGCTGTGCCTTGGAGGAGCAGAATAACTGGGAATAAAATAACTCCATGTCCCTGCCCCACGGGAGCAGCCAGGCCACGGCTTCATTTTCACCTCTCACTGCTCATCTCTCTCCTCTCCATCATTTCCCTGCTGCACACGGAGGTGACAGATTTGGGCTCCCCAGTGAGAGGGCGAGCTCTCCAAGCACCCATCTCCCAATCCTCCTGATAGCCGGCTGGGAATGAGCGGGCACAGGGAATGGAGCTTCCCTCATAGCTGGCAGACCATCACCATCCTCCTTGGCTGAAGCTCTGTGGTACAAACACCAGGGATGATCCCATTACCTGGTCTAGTGGAAGGTGTCCTAACCCACGGGGGTGGAACAAGATGGTTCCAAACCACTCCACGATCCAATGATTGCATCATTCCAGTATTATTTTAGAGGAGATTTAGGATCATTTGCCCCTACCTCACCAAACTGGTACGTGGACATGGACTAAACCAGCAGGCACTGTGCTCACAGGGAGCTTTAAAACATCTCTACAGATTCATTCTCCCCTCCATAAAATTCCCTACAAGCTTCTGATGCTAAAAATATGTTGTTTTCTCCTCTCTTCAGCTATGAACTCTTGTGCTGGAGCCAAATCAAGCGACTTAGTGCTATGTAAAAGCTGTTCATTTTTAATTTGATAGAAGAGGTTCATTGTTTCAAAATGTATGGTTTTGATAAGGGTGATTTCTGTGAAATTAAAACAGAGTAAAATTAATGTCTGTAGTTATTTCCCTTCAATTATGTCAGCTTCACATTTGCATAAAATACTGTTTTCATTCCTCTTTAGCGCAACACATAATAAGGCTTTGTATTTTTAATTTATCTGGAGGAAAAAATACGAAGGTTCTGCAGCCATGTGGAGAACTCTGTTAAGAGTAATTTCAGATTTGGTTTCATTTAGCTGAAAAACAAGAATTTGGACTGCCACAATTTCTCTTACAATGGAAGTCAGCTTCTTTTTCAAATAATACTTAATTTATACTATTTTAAACTTACACTCTTTAGGCAAACAGTCACTTGAAGTCTGTTCAATATTGCTGTAGGTCTCATCCTGTTACTCCTTTTCTTCTGTGGTGGAAGTAAGAGTGAGATAGGTTTCAAATTAAAAAGATTTGACAAAAATAACCCCCAAAAGATGCCTTATCCAAACCCTCTGAACTCCAAGGACTGTTTTCACCCATATCCAGGGATATGGAGCAAGGTCCTCTCTCTCTAAAATTAAAGGAAGACCCTGAAGGAACTCAGTTTAATTACACTGCAGACCTCAAGTGCCAGCTGGAAGCAGCAAGAGACACATTGTGATCCAAACTTTTGCTCTGCCAGTCCTAGAAATTACAGAGAGGAGAGGTTGTTGAAGTGTTGCATTATAATAATTGTTTAAGAAATAAATTGAATCCTGGAGATGTTTGAGCCGCCTCACCCTCCTGGGATTTCTGTTCCCTGTGATAATTAACAGGGATGGACTTAACCAAAGGAGCCCTCTCCTGCTGCTGTCCACAAGCAGTATAGGAGTGGGATAAATTGCTAAAAGCTCCATGTGAGCTGGCAGTGCCACTGATTCCCAATGCTGCTCTCAGCTGTTTTGATTCTCTAGACACGTAAAAAGACAGGAGTTATGCATTAATTACCATCCAATATTCTTAATCAACATCAACTATCAAATTCTTAGTCAAGCTCTTGATCACAAACTTAATCATGCCTAGACCAAACTGCTTCACCCCATTAAGTGGCATTCATTAAAAAGGCTCTGCTATCACATCATCAGGCGCTTCCCAAGCGTGAGACTCTCAGTGACAAACAAGGTGCAGTTGAAGCAGTCACTGTGGGGCAAAGATGGCATTAATTAAAGAAGATGGACATTTAACTTCACATGGGCCAAGCAGCTCCACCAGAAAAGGGAATCTAAAGCTCCAGCTCCATCTTTTATCCACGATGAGACATTTTGGAAGGCCCTCGTGATACCTCCTGCTCCAGCAAAGAAAGGATAAAACTGATGAAGAAATGTAGCAGTGAAAAAATTAAAACATCTTTTTTTTTCAGTTATGAAAGGTAACACGTCTTTCTCAGAGTAAGGAATAATTGGAAGAGCAATCAGAGCTCCCTTGGGATGTTTAGACACATCTCATTTAAACACTGAGCTTTGTTCCCAATGTGCTCCCACTTCACCACACAACAGCTCTGAGCAGAAGGGAGGGTGGCTGGAGCTCCTTTCCCAACATACACAACTGGAATTGTGTCCTCTACTACTGGAAGAGTCACTGGTCCCTCTCCACATCACAGCTGAACTCCCTGGATCCAAACACCAGGTCACCCATCCCACAGGATCCATGGGATGGGCGTATCCTGCAAGAATTTACTACCTAGGAAGTTTTTGTTTCTCTCCAGAGTTTTATGGGAAGAGGATGGGGGGACACCTTGCTTTTGATCACTTGGTATCTCCAATCAAAGTGCACAGATGGATACAATCCTAATCCATCAAAATGCACAATGGGATAGGAAGAAAATCAGGCATTTTTTCTTCTTTTAAATGCAAGTAGATAAGACCTCTCAACAGACAGTTTGGAAATCCAGGTTGACTGTTCTGTAAATCCCCCCAGTCTATAAAAGAAGCCAGGATAAGGTGTCCATTATGACAAATAAGCACTTCATAAAACTTTGAATCAGTTTTTCTACATCTTGGTTAAAAAACCACAAAAAACCAAAAAAAAACCAAAAAAACAAAAAAACAAAAAAAATCCAAAAAAAACCCAAACAAAAAAAAAACCCAAAAAAAACCCAAAAAAAAAAAAAAAAAAAGAAGAAATCCAGGGAAGAAAAAAATTGTTGACAACTGAGAAATTTCCATTAATCCAACACGTGATATGTTCTAAACACAAGTCAATTCCTTGGACAATAATGAATGAGCAGTTACTACCCAAGAAACAATTCTTTCAACGTTCATTAAAAGATTTATGTCACTCAGAAGTTGTAGAACAAACGGAATCTGCAGGCTTTGAAAATTAAATGCAAACTTGTACCTGATTTATTACAGAGATGTTGTAATCAATAATAGAATTGAAACTTAAAAGCACAAGGTCTCCTCTGACAGCAGAGCATCTTCTTCATCCCCCTCCCTGCCCTGGCTGATGTCTGATCCACGGCATCTCTGGTAATAAGAATCCCTGTCTGCCAAAGGAGAGACATCTCTGACTATTGATTTCTTTTTTATTTTCTTTTTTTTTTTTACACATTGAGTACCTGGGTAGATTTAATAGCACTCTCTCCCCCTGTTCTGTATGTGCACCGAATCTGATCTCACTCTCAAAGCTGGGTCTCTTATCAAAAGGAAAACGGGTTTGAGCTGGTCCTGGGGATGTGTTATCTCCAGAGATCATCCCTCCCCCTGTCACCCTGGTTCATTAACTAATGCAGGACCTTCTTTTAGTGATGACAAAGCCTGGTGACTTTGGTCTTTCTGGCCACAATCACATGGATTATCACTATTTTTGTCATTAGGCTTCCACTGTGGAGGATCTTCAAGCTAAAATTCCCTTTTCCTTGTTTTAAGCCACTTTTTCTGATTGTGCTTTTACTTCCACCCCTCCCAACACCAGCCCAGGAGTTCCTTTCCAACAACACGTGGATGGGGGGGTTTGCCTGCTACATCCCATAAACCTGCTTCCCCCTCCTGCAGCATAATAACATTATTTGGGATACAGGGTCTTCCAAGCAACAATTCCCATCCCTGGGGAAGGTCCCAGAAGGGAGCAGGGTGACTGTTCCTACCCCGTAACCAGGAAGGTTCCATGCACAACAAATTCCACTTGTGGGCTGACCTTCAAGGCAGCCCCGAGGGCCAGGTGCTTATCAGAGATCTGCGACTCCAGGGAATGTGCTGCCTCAGCAAAAAGGGCAGAGAAGCCCCAAAAAAAAGGTTGGAGAGAAGAGTTAACCTCTGTTTTCCAGATAATGTAACAAAAACTGTGGCTACACCTTTATGTCCCCAATCTGGACATCAAACCTCATGTTGAGAACAAAGAAGGTAACATTTAAAAGGTGATATTTTGAGGGAAATGGTGAAGTCATGCACAGAAAGCTTCTTATGGAATGAGTAAAAATTCTGGTTAGTGTAATGAGGAAAATGAAACGACTGCTGCACTTTTCTCCTTCAAAGAACGTCCTTTAAGTGACTGAAATTTCATCATTTCAGATGCTTCAATTGTTCAAATCTCATACCTGTTTCAGGTTAAACCTCATGCTGCCTCTACACACTTTATATTGCTACAGTGCGCAAAACAGAGATATAAGAATGCCCCAAACCTAAACTTCCTGTACTAAAACCTCTCTGACCCCACTAAAAATGAACGTATTAACACTCCATGCACTCCTCTGCAGCATTAGCATATTTATGGCTATTCAAAAGTATTAATAATTTATTGCCTCAACACATCAGGGCTATTCTGTTTCTAAATACATGTATATCCTTGAGTGTACATTGCATTTCATTTACTGTCACCACCAATTGCTGCACAGATTTCCCAACTTTTTTCCTATGTTTTTCTCTAAAAATAACTTTTACCTTCTCCAGCATATCCCCAAATTTCCACACTGCTGACCACTGCATTTTTGTGCTTTGCCAAGCACCGTGCATCCACCCTTAAGCTGAGCTTAATTCTTTAATCTTAAAAAAAAAAAAAATAAATAAAAGCTCATCGTAGAATAATTAACAGACTGTCATTAGTCACAACCTGCTAAGTGAGACCTAAACTTTCTCAAAGGTAATCTGGAAATGCAATTAATTACTCAAGTACCCAACTTTTAATGTTGTGCTGTCACCTTAAATTCCAGGCACCTTCAGGAAATCCAGTGGTGTCATGAAGGTTTAAAAGAACCAACCTAAGTTACCAATGGGAAGGAGAGATTGTTTGGATACAAAAAAGCCTGTTTGCTTCCAGAATCCCTGCTAGCTTTGCCTCATTCCCTCTGCACGCTGGGAGCTATTGAAATACGAGCTGAAGGAGAAGGCTTTTAAATACATTCGCGTCTCTTCAATACCTGGTTAAAGGTGCTTGGGGTTTAACGCGGCTGCCTGATACCAACGAGTAAATGGTCACTTTTATTCCTTCACTGCCAAAAATCAACCTCAAGGACTGCAAATGCTGCCTGCACTGTGAAGAAACAACAAAGCTGATCGGGCTGGAGAGGTATCAGGAGATAATCACATCCTCAGGACGTGTATCGTGAGAGATAAGAACCACTGCCAGAATACGATTATCTGCTGATAACAAGAAACCGTGGAGTTTTCACTGTGCTGCAGGAAACTCATTACGGGGATGAAAACCTGGATTTATTGTTCCCGAATGTGGAATTGGCAGCTGAGAACTGTGTGTGGCAGCTGCAAGGGGTCAGTTCATGACATGAGCTCCTGAGGTGACCCCCCCCTAAGCTAAAACTGCCCAGGACACAGAGCTTGCACAGCATTTAACCTCCTCCTTACAGGAGCTCCACTGACTGATTGAGATGGAACCACTTCCAGGGAGAATGAACTTGTATCAGATCATCCAAAAAAAAAAAAAAATCCCCCAAGAAAAGAACGATAGGAATATAGGATGGCCCTGTGGGTAAGGAAAAATAAAGTCCTCTCAGATTCTATCACCATATTTGACCCAGAGGTCTTTGCAAGGGCGGAATTTCTCGACCCTCCTACAAAAAGGATATAAATAAGTCTGGATGTGGAATGGTTTTCCTGTCCTGTCAAAGATCAGTTCTGAAAGGAACCCAACTCCTGCCAACACACCCTGGGCTCCAAAAATAAACCCAGTCTGCTTTGGGACAACCTTCTCCCTCCAGGAAACTTCCTGCCACTGAATGAAGGTCATCTGTTCCAGAGTACTTACTCCCTCAGATGCTTCAAACTACATTCACGCAGTTTTTGCTCTTGATTAACCCAAAAACCTTTGCACAGAGTGTGTTTCTGTGATGTCTCATCCCCCATGCCCAGTCTGGGCTCCCCAGTACCAGAGAGCCAAGCAAACACTGGATCAAGTCCGGCAAGGAGCCTGGCCAAGGCTGGGACAACAGTGGAACAGGCTACCCAGAGAGGCTGTGGCTTCTCCAGCCTTGGAGATGCTCAGATCCCAATGCAACGCAGCCTTGGCCAACCTGCTCTGGCTGCCCCAGCTCTGGTCAGGGGTGGGCTGGAAGTCCCTGGAGGTCTTTACCAGCCCCAGCCATTCTTTAATACCCTTCAAAGATATTTTTCCAAATGAAAACCAAAATGTGTGGTGGGGGAGGGTGGAAAGTAATTTTATTTTGATGAATTTATTTTTTTAACTGAGAAATGCTGCCAAAGAACTTCCAAACCCAGGCATTCAAGCATAGCTTGAGGTGTTCAGTCAGGCCTTTTCTCCCTGCTCCTGATTCCAGGCTCACCACAGACAGAAGATGACTTAATTCAGTGCCTTCTGTTCCATGCCAGACTCAAAATCAAATGTAAGGATTGGATAACTTTGACACAGTCGGTGCTGTTTTGTCCTACCAGCTCTATTTCACTCAGCAAAATGTCAAGTGTGTCTATCTGGACAAGAGGCTTCTGCTTCATAATCTTCTCTCCTCAGTACTTGAAAGCACTCGGCCTCCTACCTCGTGGTGCTCCAGAGGCAGGAATTTCCCTGCAGAGCTCTGCCCTCTCTCCTCTTCTCCTGGAGGAGGTTGTTCCCTTCCTAGAGCTCCGTTTACTCAATTGGTGGGACTAAAGTGGCTTTGCTTTTAGTTACAAGTGCTTCATTTTATTTGTATTTACTGCCTCCAATAGTAAACCCATCATCCAGACATCCCTTCTGTAGCTGCAGGGAAACCATCTTTTTCCTAAAAATACAGAAGAAAAGCAAACCAGGCTCCACTCACCAGCAGAATCTCTCTAAATAAGAGTCCCTTAAATTCACATCGTATTTTCTCCCACACTGCTGTGTCATATCACTGCTGGTTAAGGCATCACTTCCCACAATTATGGAGATATTTTAATTGGGGATGCGATAATCAAGCAACAATAATCATGTAACAAAGCTTGATTTTTTCAACAGGTAACAAGTGTATTGAAGTAAACCCCAAATTTCTCCTAAGGATCATTGACCAAATTATCATTCAATGCTCCATTATTGTAGATTTCTTTTCTTTCCTCAAATTTAGGCTTGCACAGATTAAGTCCTAAAAAAACCCCAAAACACCCTCCAAAAAACATCAACAAAAAACCAAAACAAAAAACAAACAAAATAACCAAAAAAAACCCAACCAAAAAAAACTCCAAAACCAAAGAGATTTGGTAGAACAACAAATAGATGGATTTTTTTTCTCTTTTCCTAGGAGCAATCTTTTCTTAATCCTACACCTTTACTTTCAGCACTTCTTTTTTTTCCTCCCCCCTCAAAAAATGTAAACAGCTTTATGTTTTAGGACTAGAACATCATTTATACTTCAGGCATGACCAGACATTTCTACAATTTCATAAATAGCATACAAAAGGAGCCTGATGCTGGCTGTACTGAGGGTACATCATCTACTACAGCTTCCTGATTGATAAAAGAATAAACAGCCTAATTTTTCTCATCCTAGCTTACTGTAAATATTGCAGCCTAGTGCATGTTGAAAACATGCCCATCATCTGAAATCCATGACAGTCCAATTAGGAGAACATAAAATACTCATCAGGAAAAGAAAATCATGTAAAGGTCTGGTTCGATGGGAAAGATTTGAGATACAGCCACGCAGGACAGAGATTTCAGAAGTGGAAATGGAAGAAGTTGGCTTGTTCCCTGTTCCTGTAAAGTGTTTTTCTGATTCCAAGTGAATTATTGCTAATTACTGCCATGAAGAACACAGAGAGGCAGAGCTCTCTGCCTGTGTTTAGGGAAAGCTCACTGCACTAATCCAAATGACAAATGGAAGTTTTCCACAATATTTTAGGAAGATAATTGTGCCATCTGGGAAGCCATGTCACAGCTGTAACAGAGTGAGCAGGCCCAGGATGTGCAGCAACTCCTTCTGTGCTGAATTCATTTCGGATAATAGATTCATCTTGGGGTTTATTTATTTATTTAGAACATCCTGGGACTTGGAGCATGGTAACAGGGCTGCCTGGATATGCATCAAATGAGTTCTTTCTTGGAGCTTTCATTATAGATATTATACCAGAAGTATATCAGCTCCTCACGAGATCATTATCAGAGAACTACAAATCAAAATGCATTTCATCAGGAGCAGTTCCTTTATTCTGCAGCCCTGTGCTATCACTTCTCTCCTTTAGAAAAAGGGCTTAAGAGAAGAAGAATAGACAATACTTCCTGAATATCTAGACCTTAATATTGTGTTAGAAGTGAGAATGCACAAAAAGCTCCCATGTTGCCAGGAGATGATGAGCAGCATTCCATGGAGGAATCTGTGAGGATCTGGGGACATTATGGTATAAACAGCATAAAGGATTCCATGTAGATGCCAAGATTAAACCCCCAGCAGCCAGGATCAATCCATGCCCAATGACAATTTAATGCATGTGAGAGTGGGAGGATTACATGTCACACTGGGACCACAAAATTTCCATATGGGGACCTTTAAACTTCCCTTTCAACAGCTGCTGCTCATCTCACAGTGTTTCTTTTAATCCCTTTAATCCACACTGTGCAAAGCCAAGGACCAGAGCTCCACTTCCAACAGAAGTCCTTGGAAACCTCAAGCTGCTCAGTCCCAAAAGATCAAGTGGTCCCTGGAGGCAGCCTCGTGCTATCCTCCTACAACCACCCATGGAAAAACCCCGTGGATTTGGAGGGAAGCGCTGGAAGGCAGCAGTGGACAGCAGCAGAGCCCTCTGCACCTCCTCGGTCACGCCGAGAACTCCTCAGGGTAGCGAGGCACTCACAGCAGCCTCATTCAGACACTCTGCATTTGCTTCTGTGCTCGCTCAGCTCCTTCCTTCCCAGAGCTGAGGCCCAGCCAGCGCTCCCAGGGCTGCTCTCCCCAGAGCCCTTTCCCAGCTCCAGACCCCAAGCCAGAATAATCACAGTTTGATGCGCGCTTGTGAGATCAGAACGGCAAGTCCGATTTCCCCTGTACACGCTTTTCCTGCTTTTCCTGACAGCCACTGGAGCTTCCAGAGGAGCTGCCCTGCCCAGGAACAGCATCCCTGCTCCTCAGCCTCTGGCTTCCAGGCCCGGAGCAGCCCTGTCACCCTCCTGACCCACAGAGGGGATGGGAGGTGAGCCCTGGTGAGATCCGGGATCTCATTCCTGCCCAGCCTTCAGCCTCGCCCTTCCCTCTGACCTCAGTGCATTTTTTCCCCTCTCTGCTCTCCCCACTCAACCAGGGACAAATACACCATGTTGGGATGCAGCAGCGGCAGAATAAAGCAATGCAAAGTCTCAAACTCCAAACCCAGCTGGAGTGACCCTTGCAAGAACATGAGCACAACCAGAGCCTGCACAGGAGGAATATCCAAAGGGACAAGTCCATAGAAAATACGTAATTAAACACTGGTTTACATGGCAAAAATATGCTGCAGCTCAAACAGGCAAAATCTCTGATCTGCCTGGCTTTATAAAGTTTTCAAAGTTATTCTGACCCTTCTCTGTGTCCATATAATACTTTAATTGGGGGGAAACCTCCCATTCATGCAGGACAAGTAGGTAGATCACATTCTTATCTAGTCAGTAGGGATGTTTAGTGCCTTTTTATCAAAAATACACCCAGAATATCCTATACGAAGGGCCAATTAAGCACCAATTTCTGCATTTGTTGTGAGCAGCAGCATTGAAAACACTGTGGTGTGAGCAGAGCTGCATTCCCATTGATAATTGCTCCGGTGTAATTTATGCCAGTAGGTGCTACAGGAGGAGTATGATACTAGCAGACAATAATACTGCAAATTAAAAATAGAATTTGCATAAAATTAATGCACCACTAAACTTAGGGACATCAATAGAAGTGCAGTCAGCAGCAAGACCCAAAAATCCCTTGATCCACACCAGTTTCAGACATGTGAAGTCATCTGAAAACAGCAGTGGGGAAGTTTCAGAGCAAAGACAAGCAAGGGGTCACAGAGAGAGAGAGCAGAAGTGAGATCCTGACCTGGGTAATTCCATTAACTTCAGGAAAATTGCATCAGGCTCCACCAGAGATGCTGAACTTGGCACCAGTTCCGTGAAATGTACACTGAATAAATGCCCAGGATTTAGTGCTTGCTGCCGCCTTGGTTTTACTGCATTTTTACCCAGCTGTTGCAAAAGTCACTTTTATTCAGATTTGGAAGCATAAGAAAAACTAAAATACTGAATAGTGTTTAAGGTAAAGCATGTTTATTCCTTATTCTACAAAGCAACTGAGTGTTTCCTAAAATACAAACCACTATCTATATTATATATACCTATTCCTCTGGTATTCCATCCCTGGATTTTCTTAAAAAAATACATGCAAGTCCCCCAAAGTACCGTCTGAAAAGCATATTTCTCCCTGAAATCACATGGCCATGAGTGGCCATCACACTTCCCTGGTGAAGTCACTCCACACTTCCATAGAGGAATCAGTTTTGGTTCACTGAGGTTTTTTTGGAGAAAGAGACCAAGAAATAAATATTCTGTTAAGAGATATCCTAATCTGATGAAATGCCTTCGGGATCATGGAATGAGGCAGTTCCTTGCCACAGAGAACTTGCTGTTACTCAGGAATACTTTAAGGGCTTGACCCAGACATCAGGAACATTTCCAAGATCAAAGAAGGCAGCTGCATTTGAGGCTGTACACACAGAGGAGTTTGAGCTGTTACCACAGACAAATCCAGAATGGCTTGGGGTGGAAAAGACCTTAAAGCCCATCCAGTTCCACCCCTGCCACGGACAGGGACACCTTCCACAGACCAGGATGCTCAAAATCAGACTGCGGAAAGAGCAGGGAATCATTAGGAACAAGAAACTGGGGAAAAGCTCTGAGCCCTGCAGAGTGTATTTAATAGGCAGTACCAAAACAAATTAAAAAGAAGGATACAAACAATGGCATCTCCTGGGAGGAGGAACGGTGACGGCTCCCCGGGATGGGAAATCGCCGTGCTGGAACAGCAGCGATTTTCAAGGAATTACTGGCGTGCTGTGTTTGGTTTGCTGTCTCCCACCTTGCGTTTCCCAGACTGTATCAAAGCACAGACTATAACAGCTCCAATTTCTCTCACAGCAGCTACACTATGTGAGAAAAATTGACAGATTAAATAGAATGTAGCTGCCAAAGCAACTGTGAACTATGGCTGCCCAAGAGGAGAAAATGATGTTCCTGAGTATCATGTTAAGAAGCGCTTTTGTGATCAAATGCAACAAGAGTCCATTTCATTATAATGCACTTAAAAAAAAAAAAGCAAAAAAAGCCATTTTCCCCTCAGCTGAAAGCATTCCTGCACAGCTCACATTACCCTCCTGTCTCCTCATCCGAAGTACAAGTGCCACACACAGAACAAACACACGCCTTGAATTTCTTTGGGCTGTGGGCAGTTCCATTTTGATGAATTCTCCAGCCCAACCAGCTTCAAGAAGGTAAAAAGAAAAAATATCTGGCCCTAACAAAAATCGATGATGCTGTGCTAAATGAGCGCCCTCGCTCCACTGACGAGACAGGCGCTAATCTGGCCCTGGCCCTGAAGTTTAGTGCTTTATCAACGCTGACATGCACATGCCTAAGTGCCAGTGACATCTGCATACATGCCTTATTTATCTTGCTCTGCCTTCATTAAAAGGACAAATTGATGTCTCAAACATTTTAAACTCGTCACAGAATTCTTCCAGGCTCAGCAGAATGCGCCCCACCACTGCTTCAGAGGCCACGTGTGCTCTGGTGGGGAGGTAAGAGATGGAAAGATAAAGGGGTTTTATGGTCTGTTTATGAAAAAACAAATGCCTGGTCATACCACACACACCAGGCATCCAGAATCCCAGAATGGGAGACCACAGAATGCCAGACTGGTTTGGGTTGGAAGGGACCTTAAAGCCCACCCAGTGCCACCCCTGCCATGGGCAGGGACACCTCCCACTGTCCCAGGCTGCTCCAAGCCCCAATGTCCAGCCTGGCCTGGGACACTGCCAGGGATCCAGGGGCAGCCCCAGCTGCTCTGGGCACCCTGTGCCAGGGCCTGCCCACCCTCCCAGGGAACAATTCCTTCCCAATATCCCATTGAAACCTATTCTGTCAGTTTGAGGCTGTCCCCACTTCTCCTGCCACTACATGCCTTTGTAAATAGCCTCTCTCCCTCGAGTTTTCCAACTTCAGCCTGCATTACACTAAAGATAACATAAAACGGGGTTTTTTAACAGCTCATATTTTAGCCATTGGGATAAAACTTGTAATAAACCATTTGCAGGCTCCATTCCTGTGAAATCTGCCAATAAGTGTGATTTCATCATTTCTTCAGAAAAAGGCAGTAAATAAACAAGTAATTTTTGGGAGCTCTGACAGAGGCAAGTGGAGAAAGCTCTGATGTCCTCTGGAGATGGGTGGGATGAGCCCTGCTCCAGAGCCATTCCACAAGCCTGGCCAGGCAGCACAGCTATTCCAACCACAGGGAAAATGGGGCATTCTAATGAACCATCTGCATTTCTACAGCTTCAAACCGAGCCCAAGTCCTGGTGACTCAGAGACTTCCGGGGGGACTCCGGTCCTTCATCAGCAAAGTAAATGCCAAACCACAGCATCTTTTGCGGGAAGAGCTGCTCCAAATCCCTCAGGGATTTGGCATTTAGGTGGCTTTTCCAAGGCAGCAGACAGAGGAGGAACCATCCATATTTCAACCATCCAAGCCAGCAGTGCAACTCCTCTTGAGCTCAGCCCTCCCCATCCCCACAGTGCATCCCCAGCTGCTCAGTGTGTGACAGGATCCCAACTCCAAACTGAATCACAAACATTAATCCAACAACTGACTCTCGAGGTTCTCTCTTTTGCCAGGATTTTTCAGATTATTTTCCTGACTAATGAGATTTCTTAATCGTAAAGAAAAGATTCATTTCTGCATTGTGAATAAGGGGCAGCTGGCCAGGTGAGGAAGCAGAACAGCATTTGGTAGTTAATTAGCACATCACAAGGGCTCAGCAACCTGTAGAATGTTCAAATACTTCAATTATGCATTAGATACAGCACCCTGGTCACTACAAACTGAATACTAAAAGTAATATTAAGCAGCTGATTTTAGATGAGAAAGGCAAGAGTGTTTCAAATCAAAACAGACAACTTATAATTAACAAAACCCTGGGTTATCTCTGGCTTCAAGCACTGCTTGTGTCTCCTTCAAGCTGCAAGAGGGAACAGAAGGGAAGGTAGGAGAAATTCCTGGCTTCCATGAATTCCAGACTTTGGTGTTGTTAGAAGCAAGGCTGCTTCTTGGTTTCACTCTGAAAACTCTTCTCCCATCTTCAGCTCTCCCCACGTCACTGTTGTGCAGCCCTTCACTGCAAACCCTCTGCCAGAAGAGGTCACCTGCCATGGTCACAGTGCCACCAAGGGCAGGGAGGCAGTTCAGCATCTGCCATGGCGTCTGGATGGGTTTTATGGAGCCCTTTGGGTGGTGGTAGCAATTATGCAACATTTTTGGTGATATTTTCAGCTCAACCTGCAACCACCTTATTTCCAGTTCGTTATCTTATAATCACAGAATGGTTTGGGTTGGGAGGGACCTTAAAGCTCATCCCATCCCACCCCCTGCCATGGGCAGGGACACCTTCTGCTATTCCCACGTTGCTCCAAGCCCCATCCAACCTGGCCTGGGACACTTCCAGAGCAGCCTGAGCTTCTCTGGGCAACTCATTACCCGCCAAGTAATTTACAAAGAGGGATATAGGGACCGCACGTATGCGAAATCAAGCAAAGTCAGCTGTAAACATTCACAGATCTCGTGTGCTTCAGTCAATAATTTCTGCAAACCTTAAGTGGCTGCTGGAATCTGGCACCATTTCCTGCTGCTTTCAGTGCTCCAAACAAACCAATGAAATGGAAGCCGAACCAGTCTGCACTGGGCCCAGCACTCACGCCAGCAGCGCCGCTAATGAGGGTGCAGCTCAATAAATGGTGTTCCATAGATTTCAGGACTAAAGGAACAGCTGTACACTTGTGCTCGTCTTGGTACAAATTTTCTGTTTCAAAACATAATTATAGGCCGGGGGAGTAAGAAAGAAGATAGAATAAGAGCGTGATGAACGTTACAAAAACTACCAGAAAAGCAATTATTTCCAACCAAAGTGTTTTGGATTAGCCCAGAAGCATTTTTGTTTTTAAGTCTTACAAGTATCTGATGGGAGCTGAAGTATTTCATGAGCTCAGCTGGTGTGCACAGGGGGACAGTGCAGTGTGGACACCTGGGCACAGGTAGGGAGGGATCTCTGCCCTCAAAGAGGGGGGTAGATGCTAAAAGAGCTGGCAGAGAAATTTCCCCAACTTTTTACAGCTGCTTGTGAGAGTCTCCTTCCTCACACAAGCTAGCTGAAAACAGTGAAGAGGTTTCTGTAAACCAAGACTTTATCTCACAGGTGCAAACTTGTTATGCACACTCTTGTTACGGTACACTGAAGAAAATATTTGGAAATGGATGTTACACCGTTCAGCCAATCACTCTGGGAGGTGGATGGTCAAGCACCCAATGATGTTGTGCCACTCTTGAGAACAAAGCTGTATAAAGGAGTCTGTAATTAATTAAATTATCCCATTTTGTCCTGGACTTGGATTCTGCGTCGTTCTTTGCACCATCCCCGCGGACAACAGCGACAGAGGGGTGGGGATGCTCCTGCATCCCTGCTCTGGTCTCTCTCCCAGGAGCAGCCAGTCCAGACAGGCATCACATTTTACAGAAGGGAAATGATTTTGGATTACAGTGATCAATGATAGAAAACACTGACCCGGGGATACAAAGCTACAGTTCATAAAATACCAGCAGAGATTATCACACTCAAAGTACTTCCATTTCAGTTGCTCTGACCTTCAATTGGAGCTGATTTTTTTTTCCTTAAGCCCTTTAAATCTTCCATTGAAAATACCATGGTGCTGAACACTGGCCTGCAGCAGCATTTAGAGGAATTCCCTCCAGCATGGCTCCATCCAAAGTAGGTGCTAGGATTCCTCCCACAAGGGGTGTCTGGTTCAGAGCCAAAAGGACTCTTTCAAAATCCCCAGAGCAATCTCATTTCAAGACTAGCATGTGCATCCACAAAGCAAACTTCTGTCTCTGCTCTATTTTCCCTTTGAATAAATCCTGGAACATGAAAATGCTCTGAAGAGATGCTGCTGCTCAGCAAAGTGAGGCTGGTGAGTGTTACCAACACCAGAAGCAGGAGAAAGACAAAAGGAATGGGAAATGCTGGGGAGGTCCTGCCAGTCATTTCTCTAAAAAAAAAATAAAACAATAAAACAGAGTCTGACGAGAACATTCAGCTGTTGTTGGGTTTCTGGGGCAATGCAGTATGCAAGTGGTCAATGGCTGCTCTTTCCTGGAGATGAATGTGCCCATAAAAGCATTTTAAATCATAGAGGACATTACTCACAGCGATACTGAATGATGGACGTGCCACGTTCTGCCAGGAACGAAGGTGATTTCTTTGCTGAACTGCTCTGTGGAGGAGCAGAAGTGCTTAAACCAAAATAAGCTCCTCACACCTACAACACTTCTGAGAAGACTCATAAAATAAGACAAGATAAACCACGTTTTAGGCTAAGAAGTTCATGTGTGCTCACCAGAACCAAGATGACAGATGTGTCTGTCTCCAGCCAGCCGCCTCCTCACCCAGAAATAAACCACACAGAAAACACACCCAGGCTGTTTGCTGTCATCCCTCATTGTTCAGATCTTTAAGAAAATAACCCAGGTTCTTCAAACAAGCAAAAGAGTCCTAAAAGTGGCCTGTAGCTGCAGTGCCTTTATGGAATGGCTTGGAGGAGACTTTGCATTTTCTGTTTTTCCATGCAAATGTTCTAAAAAGTGAGGAAGATTCCCTAGAGAAAGGCACCCCTATTTAGAGCTCTGGGCATTCTAAGGCAGGCCTTTATTCCAAGCTGATCTCCAAATCCAACCCCTCTCCAGCAGGTTTCTCTGCATGCACATCAAAATGTCCCCAGACATTTCGTGGGTCAAATCATGCCTTGGCTTCACCATCTCGTATTTCCCCACTTGCCAGGGCCACCCCTGCAAGAGTTAAGTTCTGCTGTGATAAAAAGCAAGAAGTTATTTCCATCCCTTGTCACACCTTGCAGCTCAATAAATAGCAGGGGAAATATTTAATGCAAATAAACTCCATTTGCACTATTCCCAAAGAACTAAACAATCCAGTGGAGCCTTGAACACCTCCCTCTCCCTGGATGTTCAGTGCCACTGATCCTGCTGCTAAACGCATTATTTCTCTCCCATCCATGGGAAATTACAGAAAAGGAAGGATTTATAAGTGAATAAGGTGGTCAGTGCCTCCTCAGATGAGACCTTTAAGTCAATACAGACAAATGGTGTGGCCTTTCTGTACATCAGAGGCGAAGATAAATACATAAATAAATGAAGACAGATATTTTTATTCCGAGCCCTTGCCTCTGCCATCCTCCTGCCTGCTTAATTGCCTGCAGTTTGTATTTATGAATACTTTTAGCTCAATGGAGATGTTCTGGTTTACAGCAATGGAGCTGCTGCTTGTGGTGTTGCCTGAGGTGGCCACCTATAAACAGAGACTATAAGGGAATAAAGGTAGGTATTGATTTGAAGGGCCTTCAAAGGTACACCCTGGGCAGGCCAAAGGCTGCACCCAAGAGGGACCCTGGGTCACAGGTTCTTCACCCTTTTGTAAGTTTGGTTCATTTGCATATCAGGGTTAATTGTCCAGTTATGACCTCAGTTCATGATGTAGTTACCCCAAGTTTGCCCCCCCCTCCAGAGGCTTTGCAGTTTACACATTTTGGGCCTGGTGTCCCTGATGTGGAAACCTAGAGAGGTTTGTTATGCCTGACCAGCAGGAGAGAACAGCAGCTAACAGGCCACAGGAAACTTCAGAGTGACACACCAGGCAGTGCAGGGTTTGAAAAATATACAAGTTAAAACCTAAGGCATCAGTGGTGCCCCAGTCACTGCTGAGGTTCCTGTTGTGCCCTGGGATCTGGGCAAAAAAAAAAAAAAAAAAAAAGTGGATTTTTCACTAATAATCTCTTAAAGTGCTTACCACTCCACATTTTGGGTCCCACATCATGAATTCACCTGAACACTCTTTATTCCTCTTCCTGTCAAGCTGATCTGGTCCCTCAGTGGTACCCAGAGCCTGAGCACCCTCCAGCTGCACCTGGAACCATCAGGAACACCAGAAAACCACCCCTGAACCACTGGGGAACAGCTTTAAGAACACACAATTAAGATTCTGCTCTCAGCCTCACAGAGCTCATCAACTCCACCAGCCCAACCCAGAGGAAAAAAGTGGTTTAGCCATGTAATTAAACCCAAGGAGTGATCATGGAACCAAGAGTTAATCCAGAATTAGTTAAATCAGTATCTTCACACCCAAAGATGCTCCACTAATTCTAACTTCAACTCAAGCACTGGATTAGCTACTGTAAAAATGAAGTGGCTTTCTAAAATAATGAGGTTATTGTTCTTCGTTAACTGAGAAAAAAATTAATTGGGGTCACAAGAAAAGCCACACCGTGGTAAGTCCAGCTTTGCCTTTCTCATGTACAAATATTTGGGGAAAAAACCATACACTTAAGGAAGGGAGCATCATCCCTAGCAGCCAAGAGCAGGGGGGGGTCATGTAAACAAACAGTACAAGCTCAGAGTTGGGCAGGGGATGTAAAACAAAGAGCATAAATAAGAAAGGATGAATTCCAGAGCAGCATCTTCAGCAAGCACAGAGCAAAGGAGAAGAACTTCACCCAGAAAAATTGGGGTTGGTGCATCCACTGCAAAGTGCCCAAAGTATGAACTTGATTCTGCAAACGAAAAGGAAGGTTCTCACCTGGACAAAACTCAACTTTTGGGATCAGATACTTTTTCCATCCCCCATTTTGGGGACAATTAGTACCTGTTTCGAGATTGTGACTGAAAGAACAGGACAGATACAAGGAAAAACTTGTGTTTTGCAAGTGTTTGTGGTATCATGGTGGGTCCAGCTTTGCCCGACACCCTCCAAGCTCTACAAGATACTTTGTACCATCACCTAAAGGCTCGAGGCAAATAATCAAATTATTCCAGAATCAGAGAGAATAAGACAGAGGTGAAGCTGTTAAAAACCACCCATCAACCTAAAGGTCAGGGCCTCTGGCAAGAAAGAAAAAGAATTATTCCTGCAGCCCTCAAACAGATTTCTCCTTGATATAAAGCAGGACCATTTACAGCTCAGCAAAATTTGAAAAGTGGTAGTAAAGCACATTACAAGCTTTCTTAATTCAATTTTCCCTGGCATTTATTGTGGTTAATAAAATACCCAAATGTCATCGAGATTTATAAAAATGTATTTATAGGTTAATAAATGCACAAAACAGATTATTCAGAAAAATAGCTTACAGAAAGCCTGGCATCCTAAATGGATACAGATTTGGGGTTTGCTGCCTGTCAGAGGGGTAATTAGTGCTTATTAACACAGACTTTATTTCCCTGTGAAAATACAACACTGAATACAGAGTTCAGGCTCAGCATTATCTCCACTGTGAACTTTTATCCACCAGGATGAAAGAATAAAGGCTCCCCCAAAGATCCTTTGCAGCGGATTCTTTTGGGAATGCCACCCTGCTACTCGCCAAAATAAAGACCATAAGTACCAAAGTTCAGGATGAAGATTTGCCTGGGCTAGAATGGTGATAAATAGGGGAAAGAGGCTCTGTTTTGAATTCAGGAAAATAACTTTGAATAAGAAAAATGCATATTAAGGCATGCTGGAACAAGTCTGGAAGCACTGATGGGAGTGACAGCCTCTATTTCCACATTTTTATGAAGTATTTCCAGCGAGTGACTCAGATTTTTTGCTAAATAGGCACAAAACTTAAACTATTTATTGGCTTTTTGCAGCTGGGTCAATAAACTGCTTTGGATGGTGCAGTGTTGGGTCTGTGTGCACATGCACACACAAAAACCTGCATTATTTCTTTTCCTCACCTCTTAACGTGCTGGATGACAAATATTCTCTGCTATTGAAGCAAAATTCTAAATATACAGAGGAAAAAATAATCTAAAAATATAAAATACACCCACAAAAATATATATGGAAAAAAACCTACCAACCCAGACTCCTCCCAAGAAAGTTTTGTCCCTTTTGCCCCATTTTTAACCAACCCTCCTGAAAAAGTCCTGTCAAACATTAAGGTCTTTTTCCCTGCTCTTCCTTCGGAATAATTCAAGTTCAGCCTTTTCACTGCTGTTTCCAGATCTGGATCTTACCCCAAGCCAGAAATTCCTTGAAATAAACTTTAATGTGCTTTAATAATATCCCTGCTAATGCTGGTGATTGGCACTGGTCTGTTCTTAACAACTGCTCCAATACTGAGTGTAACCAAAGCTTTTACTTGTAATTAGTGCTCTGAGCTGAATTCTGGTACAATCCCATTTATATCCAAATTATTTTTAATGAACGCTGGGCTGCACCAGACTGGAGGGCTACAGGTTTAAAAGAAAACGGATTAATATTTTATTTTCAAGCCATTTCAAATGCATTTCTGTAACTAATAAAGAAACAAAAACCACATGAAGCAGTTGCTAAGACAATTCACCAAAAAGAGGATTTTCCAACTTGTGGAGCACTGCATGAAGTTTTTCGTTCATTAGAGCACAAGTGCAGCAGAGATTTATGGACACAAATAGACACAATTTCAGGAAAAGCAGAGAGAGGGATGCACATACACAAATAACATAAAACACAGCAACTTATGGGACATACTGAGCCTTTTAAGCACCAAGAGGACAAACATTTCGAGGCACTCATCCCTTCTAAGAGGTATTTAATATAATGTAAAAGCCTCACGTTTGCCAGAAAGCTTTCACATACAGCTCATCTTTTTTAGACAAATGCTTTCTGAGCCCTCACTAATACAGTAAGTTATAAAAATTCTTGGCAATGTCGTTCTCATTCCAGAAGCTGCCATTTTTTAATTGACACTTCTGAATTACATAAGTAAAGGACACTGCTTTCCTTTATTTTTTTTTCTAAAATACCTTCATTTCCCTTAAAATTTATCAGGGATTTACAGACATTTCCAGGCATTAGTCTTAAAAGACATTAGCAAAGAAGCATTTCAGGCCCTTAATGCCACAAGTTTTAGTAGTCACTGAGCTTTCCAAAGCCAAAATAAAACTCAAAATGCCCTATTTTAACTTGCAAACCAAATATTAAAACGAGGCCAGTTGGAAATTTTGCTTCTTTCAGCAAGGCTCCAGTCCATGAACACAGGCCCACATCATCAGTCAGGGGAAATACCCAG
Organism: Corvus kubaryi; assembly: GCF_017639235.1. Taxonomy (NCBI): domain Eukaryota; kingdom Metazoa; phylum Chordata; class Aves; order Passeriformes; family Corvidae; genus Corvus; species Corvus kubaryi. Next base: position 2,190,889 of record NW_024580670.1, read on the forward strand.
TCCTGGAGAGCCCAACACTATTCCCAGTAGGTAAAACTCATCTCATCATATGCAAGGATTTTATTATTCCAGAAATTTTATTAGTTCTGTTCAGGACTGAGAACCTCCACTTCCTTCAGAAACCTTGGCAGAAACAGAACATCCTGGCAGTGCCAGGTGTCCCTTTGCCAAGCTAAAAGGGAGATTGCTGTGATGGAAAATGACCACCATGCCCACACTTTCTGTCAAAACCAGCACAATTATTTTAATTATTATTATTTGTAGAAACATTTCCCCCAGTGCCACAGAGATGTGGGGGTGGAAGCCCCAGGGGACACTCCTGCCCCTCCGAGACCTTTGACTTTGTTGGGATTTTGAGCTAACCCCAAGTTTTTAGCTTCCTTTCTTTCCTCCATCTGCATTCCCACTCCCTAATTAGCTTTAATTATAATGTGCATCATTAGCCTTTGGTCTTTTCCCCAGGTGCTCACCCATCCCTTGGGGAATGTGCTGCTTTACTGAAGACAGCAGGGCAGGGGAGATTCACTGCAGAAAAACTCCCAGGAAATGTCACAGTCCCAAAAATTTCACTGTCAGAAAAAGTTAAGGTTTATTCAAAGCCCTTTTTGATGGAAAAAAGTGAGACTGGAGATCCCACAAACTTTTCTTGGCAGCTTCTGGGCCTTTTAAGTGACAGCTTTTCTCAGACAGTCAAACAAGAAAGTGCTCACTGCAGCCTCCCTCTGTGCAGTGTTTTGCCTCCAGACTGAATTAAATATTCTGCAAACTCTACTTTTTTGGAATGGCTTTCAGGAAAAGGGGTAAATTTTTAGATGAACCAATTAATTTAGAACATGGCTATTCTAATTAACCCTCCATGATTCAAAGACTGCTTATGCTGCACAGCTGCAAGCACACAAAAATATATTTATTCTAAAAAAACCCTTAGAAAATAAAGTTTCCTGTCTCAGTCCAAAGTCCATTTAACCTGCTGGAAAAGTACCACCAATTTGGAATGAGGTTTTTAGAGCAATTTGTATTATTTTTAGGAAAGATTATCTTAAAGCCAAGATTCTGAAAGACTCTTAAGAAGTCTAAAGCACCACTCGAGACCCGAGTCACAAAAGCTTTCTGCAGACAAAATTCTCATTGCAATCAGCAGGGGTTTGCTCTCCTAATGAATATTTGAGTGAACTGATTGGAGTGCTCAGCTTTGGAGGTGGTTGGTGCACAAGATCTTCTTGACTCGATGATTTCCCTGCAATACACAGCACTGATCTCCTGGAAAACAGCAATTGTGGCTGGGCTGAAAAGGGTGGAAATGGGTGAAGTTCTACCCAAAGTAGCTCTCTGAAGTACAAATTGTTCTTACTTCAATGACACTGCTCAAAGCTCCCATCAAATAAATGATCCAATTGTTCTAACTCCTTCAAATAGCACAGACAGGCTGGAATTCTCACCCTCTTGTGCAAATAAACTCGGAGAAAAAGAAATTAAGGAGTTCTTGTCCTCTTAAAATCTGCCTTGATTCACAGCATGATAAAGTCGTGAACTCTCTGACATCCAGAGAGGCAATAAAGGGAAGCTGAGTTACAGTTTGCAATAACCAGATCCCATGCTGGAAGTTCTTCACAGGTCCTGTCACTCTCGGTGGATCACAACATCCATGCCTGGGTTTTAATGAACGAAGGACAAATTGCAGCTGTCCAATAAAAGCATTCTGAAAACCACGGCCGCCTGCGTTTGCGCACCACCCAAAATCCTCGGCGCGTAACGCGATGGCGCCGAACGTCACCACAGGTTTTACTGGTTCCAATAAAGCACTGAACTGCTGTAGGGTGATTTTAGGAGCCAGTGAGCTTTCAGACATGTGCACTTCAGCAGTGGGACTTCGTGTCAGTCCACCCACTCCTGTGGATTTCAAGCGGCGTGAAAAATTGGGGTCAGATTCCAAACATGTTTTAACACCACACAGACCCTTGGGGGGATGCTCCTTAGGAATCATGCCCCTCATCCAAATTCCTGCTGAAGTGTTTTCAGCTCTGGCATCCTGGAATTGGCCACCTCTCCATGGGATATTCCAAGTGAATTCTGAGTCCTTCCCAGCCCACCCTTCTACACCCCAGAGTTCCACAATCGGCCAGTTTTGCCACCAAAGCCAATACAGAATACTTCTGTCTCCTCTTCATCCTTCTTCCCCACATCCCAGTTTATATCCTGTTCTCCTACAGCTGCTTTTGCTGGGCTATTTCATCAAGTGGATCACTAAAAACAACATTTCTGTAATTATATTTATTTAGTTTTACTTATTTAAATAGGTTGCTTCTCCAGAAAGGTCACTTAGCTTATTTCTCCTTTTTTACCCCATGAAACAGAAAATATTTTAGTACATTCTTCTATTTAAACAAGCACAGTAGATTAATTAATGTATTTAGTCTCTGGAAAGCGCCTAAGTTCTGTCTAGCAGAAAGTGGCCATGAAATTTTCTGGGTTTTTTTCCCTTGTAATTAGGCATAATAATTAGCACAATAATGCCCTTGTTAACATCCCTAATTATATGCAACTAGTGCATCGATAGCTCCTAGAAGGAAGCTGGTTACCTTTCCCATTTCATGTGGACAAGGCTGTATCCCATGGGCACAGCGAAGCAGGATCCTGTGCTGAGCAAGGACGGGCTGCGGAGCCAGCCTGCCATGCAAATCAACCAGCAGAGCTCTCTAGTCTAACACAGCCCCAGCACCAAAACCACCCCTCGAGAAAGTCATGAAATAGCTCCCAGCCAGGCAAAACTAATGTTCAATAAACCCTCGACATCAAAAGCAGCACCAGCTTCTCCCAGCACTCGAGTTTTGCCACTTGTTCTTTTGGACTCATTAATCAGCTCCGGCCCGGCCGTGGGTTCTGCCTCGGCTCTGACGACATCAACTCGGGGACCTCTTACATTTTTACATTTTCAGTGCATGCTGCCCTGTCACCAAGCTGCTCAGGTTAGCTCTGCCGGGAGGCTGGCTCGTTCCAGGAATAGAAATTAATTAATCAGTGTATTTTCCGCCCCCGTGCCAGGAAAAACATCCCTGATTAAAACGCTGCGCTCAAGTTTTCGCAATCACTGCCGACACTGCTATTGATTAAATGGAAACCTTGTGAGCACTTACTCATTTTAGAGGTGGATTTATTTCATTCCTCTCAAGCTCCTTTGTTTTAATTAAAGGGTATGTTCTAGACACACTATTATTATATATTGAGAACACCTCTGTAAGCCTAAACCATCTTCGTGGAGAAAAGAGTGCTCGTAGATGATGGAAGTACTAATTCCCCAGTTGGAATCAGTCTGGAGAACAGCATGCCTTGGAGGCTATCACTGAAACTTGGTGTGCAAGCTCCAAATCCACCTACAACGCTGCTTCCAGGCAGAAAAAGCGCCTCAAACATGGCTGTGCTGAGGAGTCGGGGCACCCCAAATAAATCCCACCGAGACTGCAAACCTGGCAGTCTTTGCATCTTACTTGGTTTGTATCACTTAAATGGAAATAAAGAAAGGAACAACCTTTCGGCCCCAGTCTCCATTAGTGATCCTCCTCATATGCTTGGCACACTCAAATTCCATATTATCCTTTCCACATCCCAAAGGACAGGACATCACACTTATCCCTACACCTTTTCATGTCTCACTGCTTTCCTTTGTATCTTTATGGAGACAAATGTTCACCAATTCCTTTTGAAAATACAAGATATTAATCCTCACACACTCCATTATAAGGAAATCATGCTAAATTAGCCCAGTAATTACAAACTGTGAATTATCTGGTCAGCTCTGATAGATGGGAGCTTGGAACACTCTTGACCTTAAATACCTCACACATCCCTCAGTGTTTTACTGATAGTACAATTGCATGGAATGTTGTGGGAAGGAGATTCCTATAAATGTACATTCTTTAGTTATTTTGCCATTTTTTCACTTACCAAAACCACACAACTCTTCTCAAGATGCCTAGAACACTTTCAAACCTCCACGTGCATAAATTAGTGGTGCTGCATAAGGCAGCCCTAATTTATGCACTCACTACGGACCCAATTAGTTCCTGTGTAGCAGAATGCCAAACAGATTTCCCTAATAAAGCAGAACATACAACATCCAATATTTATATAGAACACCGAGCTTTAACTCTGTCACTCTGTGTCACCAACTCCAGACTTTTAAAAAGGAATTCTGAATCAGCAGGGACACCTCCCACTGTCCCAGGCTGCTCCAAGCCCCAATGTCCAACCTGGCCTTGGACACTTCCAGGGATCCAGGGGCAGCCACAGCTGCTCTGAGCACCCTGTGCCAGGGCCTGCCCACCCTCCCAGGGAACAATTCCTGCCCAATATCCAATTTAAATCTCTCCCACATGATGGAGGCTCTGTGATCTCACCCTCCTCCTGCACTGAGCAGCCCCTTCCCCTCTGTGGGCAGGAGGTGCTACCTTGGTGTCAGACAGCTGTCAGGGACTCAATATCATGATTATTCTCTTGTTAACATTTTAATCTCCCCCAGCCCAGCTGGTTTCATTCCTTGGCTAAGGCTGAGACATGCCCGAGTGCTCACAAGTTGAGGCTCCATCAGGAGAGCTGAGACTGACGTGAACTGGGAGAAAAAAGCCCCAAACCTTGTGATGACATTTGTGCCTCTGATATTTCTCGCTCATGTTGGGAAGCAGAAACCCTGCCAGACATCTGTGTGCTGTGTGATTCTGCCTCAACCCCTCTCTCTGCATTTATAACCTACTTGAGGCATCTCCCACGTATTTATTTTGTCAAATTTTGGCTGCCCCAGTGCCGAGAGCATCACGGAGGGCACCAGGGACCACATCAAGTTGGTCAAATCCTGGGAAGGTTTAACTGTGCTCAGGTTTGCACAGTTAAATCTCAACCAAAATATTGACATAAAGCAATGCTGTGTGGATAACCAACACCAGTGTAAACCAGCTTTTGTCTGTGAAGTGGAGCAGAAACTGATAAAGAAATCAAGAGAAATGGGGAACTGCTTCCCTGCATCCTCTGTGAGAAGAGTAATTTAAGATACTGCTGTCCCACATGAAATATGCTTACAGGGGCTCTGAGCAAAGCCATGCCTGATGTACAGTGGCAGGATGAAGTGCACTAAGTCACTTCACATGACAAACAAATCATTTTTCACCTTGCAGGCATTTCTTTCAAGCAGATTAATCAAAATGAGCCATTTTGATTTTCATGGATATCTGAATTAGTTTAACTCTTTTTCCTAACAACCTCTATTCAAGACTCTTATAAGAAAGTTTAAATTATTATATAAACATTTTAGAGCAGAATAACAAAAAAAAAAAAAAAAAAAATCACATTATTTTTACAGCTCTAATAAGAATCCAGATGGGTAAAATGATCCACCTGCAATACAGTGCACCTGCAATATCCAATGAGGGCTCACATTTTGCATCCCACAAATCCCTTCCAACCCAAACTGATGCAAAATCCTGGAAAAAAACCACGCATATTTTTGCCCAGGTATGTTTTGGTTTAAGTGTACAACTCTGCAATGAAGTTTGGCATTCTTTAAGCAGAGGGCAGTATTACATCAGGAAATGGTTATTAAAGTTACCTGCTGCAGCGCATGAGATGACAGCACTACAGTTTAACAGACATATTCCAGGTAACTGATTTTATGGGTATATAAAGTTTCAGAAACTACATCTATATTCAATTATGACAGAAAATTATAGAAAGAGAGCGCTGCAGCCTCCTCCCACACTTTGCTAAGAGTAAAAAAACCTTCATGGCAATCCATTATTTGACTTTGGCCAAGTCCCTTTAATCCCAGAACCTTTACCCTTCTCTCTTCATTGTATAGCCAAATTAGCAGTTCATGAAATATAAATATAACTGCTACTCTATCCATTTATCCTCTAAATCCACGTGTTCTCCCATCCTTCCTGGACCTGGCACTGCAATCCACTAACAGGAATAACTCCTCTGAGTACCCTTTGATGCTCTGGTCCTCCTGGCTCCTGTAATTCCCAAGCACTCTGCTACTGCTGCCCCTCTTAATGGCAAAGTGGGAGCTGAAAACCCAGCTGGGAGATAACATTCCCCAGCAAAGGCTCAGCCTGAGAACTTTTCCTCCTGCTTTGACATTTGTGTAACATTCAGAGGCCTCTTGCTCACACAGAGCTGTTCTTCTCCACCAGCCAAGCACTTCAGATGGGAAGAATTATCTATTCCCCGCTGACATCTTCCACTAAATGGAACATTTAATTAATTTGGTCCTAGACCAGTCTGATCTCTTTTGCTCGCATGAAGACGAACACAACTTGTAACTCTCTGGCACCGTTTCCTCTCCTCCTCCTCCCCCTCAAAAGGAACTTTAGTTGTTTACAGAATAGATACAAGAAAATCCAAGCTGGTACAGTGACACATCATTAGTTAAAAATACACCACAGCATAAAGAGCTTTAGTGCCGAGAGCGCATCGGAATGCGGAATTACACAAAAATGGCTTAGGAAGGGAAATGAAAGTCATCTGGAAAGTGGTGATTTCTTCTGCTACGGGCTGGAACAGAACAAAAAAGACTGCAAGCACTTTGTGTTACTGCAGAAAGCCAACTTTAGTGCAATTAACCAAGTTGAAAATGCAGTATAAAGGGTTATAAAAATACTTGACATGTATCTCTAAAATGCAGGTGGTAAACACAGGGTGGCTGGTGGGGGGAAAGGTCTCAGAAGAGAAATAGCAAACCCAACTCCACAAGTGCAGATCCCTGGCCAGAGCCAGCATAACCAGCAAAGACAATGTAATCTGTGACTTGCAGCAGGTTGCAGGAAGCACTGAAGACTGAGACATGGAAATGCAGCAGAGATGACAGGAGCTCCTGGGGAGATCCCCTGTGCAAAGCCCAAAGCCAGCGAGCCCGCGCTGGGTCTGAGGGCCACACACGGTGAGCTTGGACTGCAGGCACAGAGCACAGCATGGGGAGGGGGCTGAGCCCAGCTCCACAGCTCAGCTCCAAACCACAGCAACTTCCAGAGCTGAGCAATTCTCTACCCAGACAGAAACAGCACAGCTCCTGGCTGAGGTTGCTGGCGATGCTGCCTCATGACCCCAGGCTACTGGGGACTCTCAGCAGAGAGCCCGGGTTCACACCTCAGAACAGAAATATGGGCAGAGACCCTCTGAAATAAACCACTTACACCTTGGTTTGAAATAGAGTTCAGACTAAAACAATTAATTGAAAATCAGGAGGTGAAATGTAATCAGGTAACAGCATCTCTACAACACCTGCAGAAAGGTCTGGGTTGGAAGGGACTTTAAAGCCCATCCAGTGCCACCCCCTGCCATGGGCAGGGACACCTTCCACTGTCCCAGGCTGCTCCAAGCCCCAATGTCCAGCCTGGCCTTGGGCACTGCCAGGGATCCAGGGGCAGCCACAGTTCCTCTGTGCCAGGGCCTCCCCATCCTCACAGGGAAGAATTTCCCCCTCATTGACCAATCTTCCTCATCTTCCATCTACTGACATTGGAGTGAGGTGCTCCCAAGAACACCCAAGGCACTTGGAACTCTTGAATTCAGAAGATGAGACAGTTTAAGATCTTGATGCATAAAAAGAAATGATGAACAATATATTCCTGTAGCTGTATCAAAAGGGATTACCAATATGAGTTTGTCAATAGTGGGGGCTCGAGTTCCAGGAGTGTAACAAAGCACAACCCACTGCAGCTTCAGTGCTGCCAAAGAAGTCACCAAGAAAAAGTCAAAGAGATGCTCTAGTGACATTTTAAAGGGAAAAAAACCCCAGAGGTAGCTCCAATCATTAGCCTCTTATGAGGTGTTTTCATTCTAAGATAACAAACTGTGGCAAAACCTAAATAAAAACAAAAGAAAATCAGGACACATCTGTTCAGCATGAAAACAGGTTTTTTTTTTTTTCCCTGTCTGCTTCCTGTGGAAGAAAAAAGACTTCAAGGACTGGGCTGAAGATAAGATCTCCTGTATCAAAGCAGGTGAGACAGTAGAATTGTGATAATTCTTGTGGAATGAGAGGAGCGAAGATTAAGAGGAAAATGAGGAAATAAAAGATTTTTAAACTACTTTGAAATAGGGCACCACAAAGCTGATCCAAATCCCCATTAACTTCAGCAGTGCATGAAATGCAGTTTACTGCCTGTATGGCTCCACGTTCTGGAAATTCCAACAGCGGGCAGTTAAACTCTTGAAATACACGGATTCCAGGAGGGACAAGCACCACACAACTCCTCATGCTCAGAGCTGGCAAGGAGTCAGGAGCACAAAGGAAAGCACAGATCCAATAGGAAGAGGGACACAGGAAAGAACTGATGGCCAGGAGTTGTTTCGTGTGAAGAGGAATGAAAATAGCAGCCGCGAGACTCACGGGATAACTCCTAAAGGATTTAGAAGTGGCAAGGGAGCTGATGTGGTGAGAATAGAGCAGAAGGAATTACAGACTGGAGACAAAAAGTGAGTCACATTCCAATTCCTTCTTTATGCCACATGGTGTATTGAGGACAGCTGCCACTCAGTAAGTACTAAAATAACATTTTACTAGAAAACTTTGAGCAGGGCAGTTGTACTACATCACCCTTCCAAATTCAACAAAAACCACCAGCACTTGCAACAGGGTATGTGAAGATTAATCATTTTAAAAGAGTATTAAGAGAAATCAAAGCAAAAATGTATTTCCAAGTAAGGAGGTAAAGGTGTTGCTCTTAAAATGGTCCAAACAGGAACAATGATCAGTTTGAATGAATTAAACACACCAAACCCAGCTTCTGTTCCTTCTCAATAAGGATAACTGTGATCCTAGGAAATTAAGACTCAAAATTCAAAGAAAAACCAAACTTCAAAATTGACCCTAAGGAATATTTCTCCTTCCTTCAGTTGGCAGATGGATCCTTTGAAGCAATGCAGCCACGTACCAAACACTTCCAGAGAGGCAAGGGATGCAAAGTTTCACCTAAAACCAACATAAAGACAGAGCAGGGAAACACTTCTTGAGCGAGTCACATTCCATCACCTTTCTGCAGAATCACTTCAGTAATATTTTTACTGATAATCAAAAGGGTGACAAAATCAGTTCTAGCAAAGATTAGACTGAATATTTTAATCTGCAAAGCAAAGATTAATAATTACAGATTTCCTGAAGAACCTTCATTTCTGTTTGAGTTGTTTATTTCGAGATAGCAGATCTTTTAAAAAGGAGGAGTAAAATCAAAGTGTGCCACAGTGTACCATGAGGGCCTGACAGCATCAGGTATTTCATCCAGACATTGCTTTAGTTTGGGATTACCTAATTTTTAGCCACATTTCTCAGTATCACAGAATCTCAGAATGGTTTGGGATTGGAAAGGACCTTAAATCCCATCCAGTTCCACCCCACCATGGGCAGGGACACCTTCCACTGTCCCAGGATGCTCCAAGCCCCATCCAACCTGGCGTTGAATCTGAGCAAAGAATTCAATGGCACTGGTGCAGTATCAAACCTGGCAGCAATAATTCCATGTGCCACAATTCCAGCACCCAAACAAACCTCTGTTTGCCAAATTAGCATTTTTTGCCTAATGAGGACATGGGTTAAGGGGCACGAGAGATGCACAGTCAGTACACCTCATTTCCATCTGTAAAGTAAATGTTTAATATTCCAGGAGTCAGAAATTAATTTCCTAAATGTTAATTGATGCTATTTCAAATCGCTGAGGGCACATTGAAGGCATTCCAAATAATTAACACAAGATTTGATAGCAAAGAAGCCATTTCAGTAATGGTCAGAGGCATGGCCATTCCTCCTGTCCCACCTGCAGCAAGAAACACTCACTGAAAGCCAAGTAAAATGGTGGCATTGAATCTGACTAAAATCCCACCATCTCCAACCTGACTGTGTCCTTCACTTGAGGACAGAGCTGCTTTTAGGGATGATTTTTTGGATTTGCACCGTGGACATCACTGATGACACAAGTGGAGGCTGTTCAAGCCCCTCAGCCCCTCACAAGCACATCCTTAAATATCTAAAATTATGAAATAATCCAAATAATTTGAAGGAAAAAATAATGCCCAGGCAGCATTCCCACAGGGTCTTCCTCTTCCAGCCTGTAGGATAAAGTACAACTCTTGCCTCAGATAATCTATGAAAAAGTGTCAATGCCTGAAGAGTGAGCAGCAATCCAAACTCCGAGGTGTGCAGGGGAAAACACATCTGTCTGGGAGGAAATGGGGACTCTCCTACTGCAGCACTGTCACTCTGGCATTTTTCAGGAGCTCTACACTCACTTAAGCACCCCTTGAGGCAGCAGGCACCACAAGATCCGGGATGACGGATGTTCCATCTCCAACAGCAAATCCTACTGTGATTTTAATTGAATTGCAGCAGCCATTTTATTTTTTTCCAGAGCCTCTCGACTCTCTATTTCTTCCTTGCTGCCAGTGATTCAGCAGTTTATTCCTCACTGCACTAATCCCTCCATAAGACAGTTTCTCATTCCTTTCAAGCAGCGCTTGTGACAGCAGGTACCCATAGCTTTGGTGTTTGGGGCTCTCCCTTTTTTTATTAAACAGGAATTTATCTCAGACACGCTTTGGCTTCCAGGCTCCACCACCTTTCCAGCCATGAGAAGCCCTCACACCGTACTGGGTCCATTCTCTCTCTCAGCTCACCTGATGACAGCGTTGCAGGAATTAAAAAAGGAGACAGAGAAATGGAAACCTGGAGCCCAGAGGATCAGAAACAGGCAGTGACACCTGGAACCTAAGCCAGGTGTGAAATGCTCTTCAGAATACCTGGAAAATAGATGTTTGCCATTTGCAGGGGACTCCACAGAAGTGCCAGCTGGCTATTTGAGTTACTCACCTAAAAGGTGCAGAAATTCCATTAACAGGAAAAAAAATAATAGGGAAAACAAACTGCCAGGACCCACCTGTGCCAGAACTCTCAGCAACTCCTATCATTCAATAACACCTTGGAACCCAGGCTGGCACATCTTGACCCAGCTATTTAAGCAGAGGCTTAAAACTCAGCCTAGCAACTCTTTATTGTGGTAATGAACGGTTTAAAAACAACATAATTGCTTCTGACCATAATCATCCAACAGCCATGAGCTGTTTGTGTCAGAAAAATTAATCCTCAAAGGGTGACCCTCATGTCCACAACATGTCCTCAGTCATGGAGAGTGACTGATAAGTTATTCCAAGCTGGTCCACAGAACCACTGGCAGTGGCATTTTATCATCAAAGCTCCTTTGCCCTTAATCAAAGGCTAATTCAACATGAAATCCTTAAATATGGGCTGTACCACAAGATAAAGTTGGCAACCTTGAAAAGGCTGGGAAATAGCAATTTGCACACACAAACACAAGATTTAGAGCTCCCATCATAACCTGCCTCATCAATCACGAGCAGCAGTGGCTTTAACAGGACTATTTCCAGAGTATATTAAACTTCACGACATCTTAACCTTCTTGTAAGGCCACAATAATCTCTTTTACAATATCAAACAAGTGCAGAAGGGCAGACTTGCTTTGTACCAAAGTATTCCTCGTGTCAGATTTCAGAATTAACAGCCCTGCTGCCTCACCAGACATTCTTTGGGGTCATTTCAGCCCCATATTCCTGCTCAGGGAGCACAGACAACACATCTCACACATATTCTGAAAGGAAATACTCTGAAATGCTGGAATGAGGCACATCCCTTGAGCTGTTACCTGGTAATTTCCTGTTCTTCCAAAATCTGTTTGCAAGGAAAAGATGTGGCCAGGCACCTGTGACTGAACACAACTTTATCCTAAGTTTTGTTCAAATATTCATTGTGATCTTAAGGTGAAAAGGCAAGGCATGAGGACTCCAACCTAAATATTACTCAAAGAATTAGGAAAAAACCAAACCCAAATACCCCAAATCTTGAGCAAAACGCAGACTCTGCAATAATTAATTACAATCCAGCTTCTACCAAAAAGTTGCCATTTCACTCTGCTGCAAATTAGGATGTTGTCTTTCAGCTCCAACTTCACAGCTCATCCTCTGACAAACACAACCTAAACCACCATAAAATGGCAGTTTTGGTGATTCAGGTTATCAAACTACTTTAAAACAACTGATTCTACTTTAATTTGTGGGGTTTTTTGGGTGGCACGAGGAACCCAGCTGATAAGGGGAGAAAGAAGTGGCCAAGGGAAGGGGTGGCAGAGAGGCACAGAAGGTGAAAAGCAGGAGAAGGGAATCAGGCTGGGAGGGAAGCGGGAGATAATGAAGAGAAGAAAGGACACAGCCGATTTTCAGAGGATTAGGAAAAGAGTAGGAGGACATGGTGGCAGCCACATCTGACAATGAGGAGCCAGGGAAGGAAGACAGGGACCCTGGGAAGCAGAAGGATGCTTGGAGATCACAACCAACCCTTGTCTTTGAAGGAGGGATCTAAAAATTCCATGTTGGAGGCAGTGAAGTGTCTATCCAAGTAATCCTCTTACACACTGACCCCCAGCACTTCCAGCTGAGCCTGTTCCCACCTGGAATGAGCAGCAGAGCCAAGCAGCCAAGAGCTGCCAGACACAGTCACACACCAGGCAAAGGGGAAGCTGCCAGTGCACAAAACCTGTCCCAATCTTGTCAAACCATGCCCTAAAACCAGCTGCTTTTCAGACTCTCTTCATCAGAATCTCCTTTTCCAGAGCTCTCACCCAACACATTCAGTTTTAGGACATTTCTCCAGCACAGCTGTACATTGTCTGCTGGTAATAATTCTAATTAAAATTACACTCCAAGCCTGGTTGTGGAATATAAAGCCCAGATGCTACAAACTTGAAGAGGACTGTTGGCCTATCACTGTTTTAATTAGCTTGACAGGTAATCAAGTAGAATTCTGTAGTTATACCACCACAATGCACAAATGTTTCCTTTCAAATCCCCACTTCTGGACTCACTTTGGTCAACCACAGCCAGTTTTGAGTCACAAGCCCAGAAGCAAAAGCCCAAACTTGGCTTCCTCAGGGAGGGCCTGGCTTTGACTCAGCAAGGCCCACGTGCTGCTGAGGAGCGTGGGATAGAAACTCCTGTCCTCCCCCAGAGATGAAATATGTATAAAAGCTGAATCTGCAGTCCCGAAATGTGTCATTTTGTCAAGTACAGCAGAGTGTGTGACCACTCTCCCCTAAAAAACGCGCTGTGCTTGCTCTTTGAGAGCACGACACTGGATCCCAAGGCTGGCTGCCACTGGGGCAGAGGCAGACTTTAGACACACAGAGTTCACTGCTCAGGACATCTCAGCAGCTTGGATGACATGGCTGTTCCCACTCCCCAAGAACCCAATTCTGCCTTGTGGTGCCATTCCCAGACCTAAACATCCCACAGCGCATCGCTGACCTTTGAACAGTTCACATTCACCAAGAGCTTCCCCACATCAGCTTTTATTTCAAATCCCCCTTCACTCCCAATGCCAGAATGGAGGCATTTAACCCAAATTCCAGTCACATCCCCACTAATGAGGAGTGCTTACCCAATATATTTAGGTGTCTCTGTAAACAGAAAGCAATTTCCACCCTCCTGTCTGGGGTGGTGTCAGCATTTGCAAGCCATTACCAGCGTGCACAGAACTGTCTGCTCCAGTCCTTCGCACTTCCTATCAAACTGGCATTTAAGGATTTGGAATGCAGAACACAAGGCTGCAGCCTAAAAATAATATCCTGAGATTTGATCCTGCACTTCTTATTCAGGCTCAATTAATCAAGGTTGCCTAACTCTTCAGAAGTACTTTTCATCAGCAGATTGAAAACACTTCCCACATGAAATGGGGATCAGCATCTCCTTTTTACTGTGGGGAACCTGAAAATGAGATTTCACCTGAGAAGGAGCTCTGAGGCTAATTTAGGAGTACTGTCCAAAGGGATGAGGAGTCCATTATTCAAAGTTATCTTTTCTATTAAGAAATAAGCTTTTCCTTTCAGACCACTAGAAAGACTAGGAAGTGATCTATCACAGAATTTATCATGCTGTCTTTGAAAACCTCACAACCAAGATAGCACATTCCAAAAGAGCCAGGCTGAATATTTACTTGATCTCCAGTTTTCATTGTGAACACCACCCAGGACCACGGAGAAACTCCCAAGAATTAAGAAATTAAATATTTTTGTCAGAAACCATCTGTAGTCTCTCTGAACAGACACAGTAATAATATCTAAAGCTAAGACAAGGCTTATTTTTCAAATAACTGCAAGCTCTGAAAACATCTTGTTCTCCTTTGGAAACAACATAATTCATGCTTAAAAGCGCGTTGGAAAAAACCCCCTCAAGATAATTTCAGGTTCTATAGAACAAAACCCACCTCTCCACTAACAATATTGATTCCCTTTGACATTCAAACTGAGAGGCCATTAAGAAAATTTGAGTTTCAGAAACAACACAGGTATTTTGACTAATTCAACTGCAGAGCCAATCATTCAATGATTAATTAAACACCAATTTTGAAAATCTCTTGAAAGAACAGTAAGAGCCTAACCAGAAAAAAAACCCTGAATCATTACTGATAACAAGATATCAATATCCTTTCATAAAAGATTCATTCTATAACTTCCATATATCCTGCTAAATATATATAAATTACAATTTTCCATTTACAGTAATAGCTGTAGGCAAACTGTTCCACATTTTCCACAAGCCTTCCATTGTAGAATTGCATAAATGCAACACATACACCCCTAAGAACTTAAATGCACACTTATATATTCTTTTAAAAAGGAAAAATCGAAACCCCCTGCCAGGGCACAGAGAAACTCCAGGGCAGATTCTTTACAGCACAAACAGTGCAAAGAAGATTCTGACATTCAAATTAACACCAACACATCAGAATTAGGATGAAAGAATTGTTACCTTCTCCAGCGCATGATATGCAGACTTCAGTCAAATTTCCAATACCTGAAAGGAGAAATTCAAATGCAAAGTCGGTTATACTGATGTTTTACAACACTAAATTAATTCTTGTTGTAGTTAATTTGTTTTGCAGAGAAAGAGGCCGCCTTGGATTACTTTGATTTGCTATTTTCAAAGTGCCACAAGACAAAAGCAGTAACCTGTTCAGATCCTTTTCCACTGCTTGACTCAGCTCCCCCCATCCATGAGGGCTCTTCTCCAAAACCCCCACCAGCCTTGATGCTCCATTTCCCACACCCTGGGGGTTCAGCCTTTCCACCTGGGACTACTCAAACCTTGTGTTTTCCACCTCCGACTTCACTAAAGGCTGGAACTTTCACTGATAACTCAGTGCAGCTCTCAGCCAGCAACAAACCAACCTAAACCCCACAAAAAAAAGGCTGAAGCAGAGCCATTTCCCATTTAATCACCTAAACCACATGCTAATAACATTTTAAAAAATAGGAAAAAAGGGGAAGCTTGTTCAGTACATGCTTTAATCATAGAGCTTCGCATGTTTGGTAGCTGGGGATGGGGCACGCAGGGAACATATGGCAGATGGAGATGATGTTTATGAAGCCAGAATTCAGCGAGCACCAGAAATGCAGCAAAAATAATATAATATAAGGAAATACAAACTTTTATTTTTTTGCACTATCAACACATCCCAGATAAGAGAGGCAGAAAATGAAGCCTGACATTTTGCCTGAAGATAAGCACCCATTTCCTGGGCTGTAGCTTGGATTCCAATTAGATATGAGGAAGTCATGACCAGAGCACACCCCTGCTCCTGTAATGCAGTTGCTACTGAAGTCCCAGGGAATCCCTGAAAATCAGATATTGAGAAGAAATTCCTCCCTGTGAGGGTGGTGAGGGGCTGGGATGGAATTCCCTGAGAAGCTGTGGCTGCCCCTGGATCTCTGGAAGTGTCCAAGGCCAGGCTGGACATTGGGGCTTGGAGCAGCCTGGGACAGTGGGAGGTGTCCCTGCCATGGCAGGGGTGGGATGGGATGATCTTTAAACTCCTTTCCAACCCAAACCAGTCTGGCATTCTGTGGATACAAAAGGCTTCTACACCACATTCTGTACTGGGGAATTGCATCCCTGGTAGTCTAAAGGGATATTTTGCCTTCATGTATCATGGATGTACCACTCCCATCCATCAGCAGCTTTTAGCAAGGCCGTGGGTCTGACATCTCCCAACCTGAGAGTTCCACTCACGGACCAGCTCCCTCTGGTTTGCACAGCTCTATTTTCCACCTGGATGTCCTAGAGGGAAGAGCTCCCTTCTAGTTCAGGAGACCTGGAGAGGAACAGGTGGGATCCAGCACCAGCCCTTGGTCTGGGAAAGCTTTTCCATATAAAAACAGGCTCGAGGCAGGCAGAGCCAGATGGAGCCCCACTGAAGTGAGCACAGCGCTGGGGAGAGCGGGTAAATATTTGACATTCAGAGCTACACTAATTAGACATCAAGAAGAAACGAAAGGTTTTGTACCAATCAAAATATTACTCTATTTACTGTAACTGTTCAACTCATCACTTCAGTCAGGGAAAGTTTGGGAGAACAACTCACACAAGTTAAGCAATGCTCCAACACCAACGTCGCTACATATTTTTAGACACCTCTGAAGCTGTGGTTGCTGAAAACAAAGAAAAAATCCCTGCAGTGTTTTACTCTGGGAAGCCTGATCTCCTCAGCACAGAGAGATTTCAAGCCCACGCGGCTCCCAAGTACCCCTGAACTCCCGTGGGCACACGGAGCCAGGCACAAGAGGTGTCTCACGGAGCACCTGCCACACACAGCCCTCAGAGCTGCACTTCACCGCGCTCTGGGCTTTTGTTTCTCCATCCCCGCCAGGCCTGCGCACAGAACCGGGCCCGGGTGGCTTTTTTTGGAACTTATGTGGGAGACTCTGGATCAAATCTCCGTTCTTCTCTTCCCCCACACCCCTAGCGAGTGCAGTTACTACGAGGCTCATTACTGCTTTCTGCTGCTGGAGCTGCTCACGTTGGGTGGGTACTCACTCAAGCACAAACCTCATCTCCCATACGCCCATCGAGTACTTTGGATGCTTCATCATTTTGGGGTAGAAGGAGCAGGTGACTGGTTGAAAAACCTCTACATCCTGATCCTGTCTGCTTAGCAGATCAAGCCAGCAGCACGTACCTACTCAAATCCTTCAGAAATTCCATGGTTCCAACAACAGGAACACTTTTATGGACAATTTCTTGAAGCACTCTGCCTTGGCAGAGAGGTATTGACTCAAACCAGGGAGGAGGCACATTCAGAATGTGCTGCTTTCACCCCACAGGAATTGCAAGATATTCTTCATAAAACCTGTGGGTCTGGTGCTCAGGCGGTGACCTGGCAGTGCTGGGTTAATGTTTGGACTCATCTCAGAGGGCTTTTCCCACCTTCAAAATCCTGTGTTGGAGATGGTGATTAAATTAATTGTACATTTTCCTCACCAGCACCACTGAACCTGAATTTTCAGGCTGGAAAACCTAGAGCATTTAAATGACATTCCCCTCAGATATCAGCAGTGCCCAAGCAATTTTACTGAATAATAAACCTCCCCTAGCCTGGAGGGCTTGGCCACAGCTTTCCAGGAATTCAAACACACGCCTTCATCCCAAGTGAAAAACAACCTGGAACAGGGACTGAGGGGAACAGACTGTGCTCCTCCCTCAGGTGACACTGTGGAAGACAGCACACTAAAAACTGAATTTAGCAGGTTCAGTATTTTCTGCATCCCTTGTCAACAGAAGGCTTTGAAAAAAACTTCAGAACACGGCGAGGAAGTTGTCTCCAAAGGAAAAGGCAACAACACTCTTTTAGTGCAGCTCCCCAGTCACCACTGCAGTCATTCTTGAAGCTGTAACTTCCAAAAAAACCTAAAAAGAAACTCGGGTTTGTGCAAGCCTCATTTCATGTAAAGGAACAGCACATTCTTCAAGGGGAAAAAAAAATGACTTAAGGAGAGAAAATAAAAATAGAGAGGATTCATTTCACAGTAATACTGTGTATTTGCACAGAAAAATTCCACTTTTTTTTGTGGAGGCAGTTCTTTGGGAGCTGGCAACAGGGAGCACTGATGAGAGCCTAGAGAAGTGCTGATCTCTCATCTGCTGCCAGCAGAAATCCATACGTTACACTGCGAGTTTATATTGACACAAACTAATGCAGGCTGGGCTGAAGGCAGCACTCCCAGAGAAACCTGAGGTGCATTTCCCACCTGGAAGTTTATTAGCACAATATGCAGACCCTGCCATTCCTAATGCACCTTTCCTCAGAGCTCCTGGAGATGAGGCTGCAGAGAGGGGTGATGGTGTTTCCCTGGGGCAGGAGACCAAGCCTGGCCCAGGACAGGAACACGGCTGAGCATCAGGCTGGGACTCCTCAACCCAAAATTCTCCCTTGGTCACTTCAAGCACACAACAACAACAACAACTCATTTGCTGATTATTTTCATCTTTTTACTGTCCCTGGCTCCGTTCTGGGTTTAGGTTTATGGAAACAGCCTCCTCTGGCACTGTTTTGCATTGCCTGCCAAACCACAGACTTGTCCTGACTTCCAAATTCACTGTTTTTAAGAAGGATTAAATAAAAAAAAAACTATGAGATTTTGCATCTCTGCTTCATTCCAGTCTCAAATTAGACACTCCAGGAGCCTTCAGACTGCAGATTTGTCTTTATCTCAACCTCCCCATGCACTGTAAAGAGCTTTTCCTTCTCTTGTTTTCCAATATGAACTTCCAAACCTTCCACACAACATTCTTCACTTAAGCTAAAGGAACACGAGAACCACAATCCTGTGCACTACGGGCTTATTAATAAATGTTAATAAATAATCGAGTGCATCTGAACCTGCTCTTGCTTATCTTCATTTCCAGCAGCCCTCAGGACGGAAGCTGCTGCCTGCAGCTGCTCTGCTGCCATCCCTATTCCTGCTCCTGGAGGACATTCCTTGGACAAAATCCATGCCCACCCAGCTCTGCCCTACTCCTGGCTCTGCTGCTTCTCAAAACAAAGCCAGAGGATGTTAACCCTGAATTTTTACCACCTGGATCAGCACCATCCCCCAGCTGCAGCCCAGCCCTTCCCCAGCATCCCTGGCTTTCCTCCTGCTCACCAATTCCAGCAGTGTTATCCACACAATGGATTGATTATGGGAGCTCAAAGGAACAGACACAGTTTTCTGGAGCTGAAATATAAATCCCATGTACAGAAGCATTTCCTGTGCATTTAAACACTGTTTAGTGAGTCAGCCAAAATCATTCTGCAAGTGTCATCTATCTCCTGAAGAAAAAATTCCAGCAGCCTAATCCCCAGCACAGCTCTCCCAGGGACTGAAAGGCTTTAACTTCCAAGCAAAATGCTGTCAAAATAGGGAACTCCTGTGACTTATTCTAACCCAAAAAAGTGCAAAAATTAAATATCTCAAACTCTTATTTGGTCTCATCAAGTGGGGATGAGCATTACAAATTCATATTGGATTTTCAGGCTTCACAATTCCATTTGTTCGTTGTCATTTGCTTCATAAATGAAAGGAACACTGAGATTTCCCCAACAATCTCTCCAAACAACTCTCGTGTCTATAGATTTATTATCAACATGCAGCCACACAGGTCAAAGGGATTCACCAGCTGATTCCTAAATGGAACTTGTAAGGTGCCTAACCCTTTAAATTGTCGTCTGATACTTAAAATTACTTTTCCTGCCCTATCAAAAAAACCTTTACTGATTGCAAAAAAACCTCTTACTGACTGCACAGAGAAGAGGCACCTGTTTGAAAGACGTTCTCCCAAAGCTGTTTCCCCACAGAGATTCAGGTGGAGAGTCCATGTATCAGGAAAAAGCCCAGGAGAACTCCAGGAGCTACACTCGGGGAGGATGATGTGTTCGTCACCTTCCTACTTTAAATGCAGAGTAATGACACAAATTAAATTGGTTTTCACTGTCTGAGTGATGCCTCTGCCTCTCCAAACTGCTGATTAAGAGATCCTCTCCTCATTTGCATAGAGCCCATCAACTTCCCCGAGGTTATTGCAGCTGAACTTGTCAGGCTTTGATGACACAAAGGGACAGTTCTCTTCTGACACAGTCACGTTTTGGGCTTGTGGTTTTTGCTACCAACATAAAGCATCTCCATTTCATTCTCCAAGCAGCAGAAAGGGAGGGGTTGTACCAGCTCCTCTCTGAGGAAACAACCACATTTTAGTCACCATCACCACAAGCACTTGCAGGTTTATCATCTTAATTTTAATGAGGTGTCAGTGCAGCAGCTCTAAAGCTGTACAAGAGCCAACTTCACTCCTTGTCCTCAGGCTGTGTGGGCTCCCCAAGCCATCCCCAGCCCATGCTCTGAGAGAATCCCACCACAGCTCTACAAAAACTGATGGGATCTTCTAAAACTTCTATATTTCCACCCTTTCTGCTTGGCCAAAGCCTGTCTCAGCTGATGGCACAGAGCAGAAGTGTTGTCCAATGCCACATCTTGGCATGAGAGCTTAAGCAGAACTCAAGCAGCTACACCTGCCAGGGAAGGGAGGCCACCACCAGCTCCCCTTCATTTCTTGTTCCCATCACTCCATTCTATTAAAGGTCTTCTTACTGGGATTGCAGTGCCAGGAGCAAAAATTCCAAGTGATCAGAAATCTCTCTAATCACCTGCAACCAATTACAAAGCACCAAACAGGAAAGGTCACCCATAAAAAAAAGGCAAATCAGTCACTGAGTAATTAATGTCTACACAACATATAATAATTAGCAGCCCTGACAGTTCATTTCCCAGGTTTTACCATTCAGTTTTTATCTGAGGTGACAATTCCATGCTTATTTGCAAGCTAAGGTATGTACTCCCAGTCCCCTGATTGCTGTAAATGAAGGCCTTAAATATTTACTGCTAATAAAACATTTCCAACTTTTAGCAAAATTATCTTCCAGTACTCAGCAGTGAGATTTTTATGACCTTCTGTGGAGAGGAATCATCTTGTGCAGCGAGATAAAATGGATGTACGCCCACAGCCTCTCCTCGCTGGAGCTGCAGCTCCATCACCATTAAATTGTTTGTTTTGCTTCTTCTTAATTTGCTCCTTGTCCTTGCAAACCCGAAGACATTTCAGATCGCCCACATCCTCCCTCAACACCATGTTCTCCAAAAAAACAAGGTCTACTGCCTTCCAAGCTGGCTTCTTTGAAGAATTGCTGAGAAGTTGCACAAGTAGGTCAGGCAGTGCAGAGACACAGGGAGGCTGCAGAGGGGTTTGAAGTTGAAGGTGGCCACATCAGCCACAAAACAGACACTTCCAGGTGCTCAGCCCCATTCTTTCACGTGGAAAAGCAACAGGATGAGTAAGAGATGTAACTTCATATTGCTCTGTTCCATCAGCACGGATCAAAGTTGGCTGAGCAGAGATGTGACAACGATAACACACACAAAAAAAAATTAAAAATCAAAGCTTGAAACCCTGGATAGAAAGTCTCAAAGATTTGCAGCTTCTCAGCGTAACCTGGGGGGTGTTTGGGGTGGGAGGCTCAGGGTCAGGTGAGCCTGCTCACCACCCCAGCAGTGCCTCAACATAAGCAGCATTTTTCTTTTTGTATTTTATTTTTTTAAACCTCTTATCTTGGGCAACAAAGGGGTGGAGCTGAAGTTTCCCTGCTGTATCCCTATTTATTCATGCTCTGGAAACCAGCAGAGGCACATTAACACTGGAGTCTCACCAAGAGCCCTGGATAAAGCCAGGAGAGCAAATGTCCCACTGGAAAGGGAGTGGATACCCAAGAAAACCTCTACCCCAACTTGAGAAAAACCTCTTGTTTTTAAAAATTCTGAATTATAACTGAACAGAGCTGTTGCATTATCAACCTTTAAGATTATTTAGCAAGTCCTGGATGCCACTAAGGAAATCTGGGAGCAATAACCACAAAAGCCACCTTGACATTAAGAGCCAGCTGGAAAAGGTGATAATATCCAGGATTTTGAGAGCAGGAAAATCATACATGAACTACCGGAAATATTGATGTTTTTACCTTATTCAGCAGCTCTAAGCAGTGAGCACAAAGGAGAGCAGCTAAGTGTAATAAAATTGACACAGCATCAGCAAAAGCCTCCTAAAAACCTTCCCAAAAGCAGGAGAATGTCAGTAGTGATCAGGGTACAATAAACCTCCCTTCCCTGCAAAAAGCATCCAGGATTTCTTGGGCACAGCAATTCCATCATTAATCAGCAATCCATGCTAGGAAATTGCATCTCAGCCCAACACTTCTTCCAGAGGATTCATAAAATACCCCAAAATATTGAAAAACTGCCAATAAAATACAACCTTTCCTAAGGTGAGTTCCTTCTAAATTATGGTTTATAAATTAAGTCATTAATGCACCCAGAAATCTCAGTATTTAGGAGCAACAGATAGCAACTAAAGGTGAGTTCACTCCCCAAACCTACAGGAAGTAACAAAACCAGAAAGGAAAAGTTTTTAATTTGTCATTTCCACCAGCCCATCTGAAATAAACCAGAAAGGTGGCAGAGATGGGACTGTCCTGATGTGTGACAAGTGCAAGCAGCACATGAAGACAGAAGTCCAGAAAATCCATTTATTTTGTTTAATATCATCTCTTTAATGCCCACAAACCACATAATTCATTTTATTTTTCAGAAAAAATGTATAGAAATAGACATGTCCTGAACAGCCAGACTAAAATACTTTCAAAACACTCACTAAAACCAAGAGATTTTAGTGAAGGCCACATGTATTTATCACTCACAACCAGCACACCCTAAATACTAACTGTAAAACCAGAGGAGCTTCATGGACAGAAGCAAATTGCTTCCTTCAGCTTTCTCCTAATTTAACTAACATTGTCTTCCTGGATTTCCACAGAAACACTAAAAGACCACGAGGATTTTTTGTCCTGCAGGAAGTTACCTCCCTTTCTCATCCCACTCCTGCAGCAACATTCTGCAAAAGAGCCAGGGAGTGTTTTCTCTCTCTATTCCCCCAGAGTCAGTAGGCTGTGACTAGGGGAAGGAAACAAACCTCCAGAGAGAACGGGGCTGTAATGTAATCTGTCCACACTGAGAAGCACAGCAGGCCCTCAGTCTGCATCCCAGTGATGCTGAGCCCTTCTCATACCAACAGCACAACAAGCTCAGCTCCCCAGCCTTGACATCTGTCAAAACAGAACAGGTCTCAAGCAGTAATTTAAATGGAGAGCTTTTTCCACCCGCCCTTCCTCTCCCTCCAGGAGTTCAATTATTGCAGCAGCATCATGAATAAGCAGGATTATTTTCAGGGAAAATTAGAGGAAAAGAAAGGGAAATATAATAAGCATATGATTTGCCAAAATCCCTTTCTTTTTTATATATATGAATAAATTACTCTTCTTTCCCTTCATTGTGTTCCACTGCTGCAGAGAGATCGGATCAACAATTTCCCCTCTGGTTTGGCCATGGGGACAGAGATAATTTGGGTTCTGAAGCAGCCCAGGTGTGTTTGCACCCTTGTGGGCCACATCAGCACCTTCCACAGGGGCTGAAGCTGCTGCAGATGGACCAGCTGGGACATTCCTGGGGCTGTTCAGGGCCAGGAGTTGGACTCGATGATCCTTATGGTCCCTTCCACCTCAGGATGTTCTACAATTCCAATTTCTTGGATTGTTTTAGTACCAACACCATTTAAAATCATTTTAAAAGCCCAGGATATTTTGATTTTTAGCCGCTCAGCTCTTTTCTGTTCCCAGTGCCTGGCACTCCTGCCTTGATCCTTTGGCACCCAAAGCTGAAATTCAACCAATTTCAGCAGGAAGAACACAATAAGGGTGGCAGACTTTTACAAGGCTCCCAGCAGCTCTGTTTTGATGGGGTGATGCTCTCTTAAGCTTCCCTGAGATCACAGGCAAGGAGGAGGGCTAGGAATCACAGACAGACGAGTCTGAGGATCACAAATAACCCCTCAAGAGCAGCCAAAATCCTGCTTGTGAAGGTCAGAATGGGAACTTGGCAACTCAAGAATCCAAAAATCAGGATAAAAGACTCAGCCAAGCACATTGTGTGGGCAACAGCTCCTCCAGGAGAAACCGGAGCTCAGGAGCACACAATGGATTGGGCTGGGAGGGACTTTAAGGATCAGCTCATTCCGACCCTGTGCCATGGGCAGGGCACATCCCTGAGTCCCATTTTGATCCCACTGATATTCAGGGGGTCCAAGCTGGCTGTAGAAATCCCCTCACAGAGCTGTCAACACTGGCAAAGCATCAGGGATCTCAAAAAAAAAAGGGAAACCAAATGAAAAAGCAATTTTTGATGCTAAATGAAAAAGACCAAACT
The DNA here is from genome assembly GCF_017639235.1 of Corvus kubaryi. Taxonomy (NCBI): domain Eukaryota; kingdom Metazoa; phylum Chordata; class Aves; order Passeriformes; family Corvidae; genus Corvus; species Corvus kubaryi. The sequence goes on from NW_024580670.1 coordinate 2,215,116, forward strand.
TCAAAACCACTTCTGGTTTAGGGAGAGAAACCAGCACAAAGTTGCAATTTACTTCTTACTAAGAAATAGGAATTTTGCTGTTCAAGGTATCTACAGAAAGTATAACATTATCCAAGAATGCATTTAAGCAAATATGCTGCTTCATAAAGTAACGAGGGCTCTCTGTGGTGGTATAAATCTATTTTTCACATTTCACAAGTGTAAATATGTTGTATCTTTATAAATATCCCACATGAAACATGCTGAGACATCTGCTTTACCAAGACAAGCACTCAGACACTGGAAACTTTCAAAAATTGAAGGGTTTCTCCCCCCTTTGTGCCTTTTACCTTTTAAATAACATATTTAACTAAAGCCTGGGGTTAAGCAAAGCTTAAAAAGTAAAGCAGAAAGTCACCAAACAGTTTTGTTACAGCTACCTAAATCAGAGCCTGGCTTTAGGTCTGAAGTCTCTATTACTGCAACAAAGCTGCCTAGAAAATGTTCAAGAGAAAATAAGCTGGGCAGATCAATCTTTTCCTACAAATATCTTAAGGAGAAAGCAAATTTTATATAAGTTCTGATTCTGACAAGTGTATTTGCTCTTCCTGAAAAAAATAAGTTGGTTATAGTTTTTCCTTTTCAAAACAAAAATGTTTGAGGATTCTGCAAATAAACCCATTTTTTTCCTAGGATTTTGGGTCTTTTAGCCAGTTCTACTGAAAAATGCACTTAATTAAAATTCCCATTGGTGTCAAATCAATTTAACTCTCAGTTTTAATTCTACTGGAATCCTCAGCTCAAAGGTGACACGGAACACCAGGGATCCTGCCAGGACCCAGCTGGAGCCAAGTGCAGCAGATCCACTGCCCCTCCTGAAAGAGTTAAGTCCAACATCTCCATCTTCAAAGCCATCATTCTATCAATATGCTGAATTATTTAGTAGGCAGCTGTTTGACTTGACATTTTTACACAGGTCATAAACTCCCTAATCCACAGAAACCTCAGCCTGAGCCAGCATTCCGTGGGATGAGGCTGCTCAGGGATTCAGCTGCTTGGAATTAGAGCCACAAGCCTAAAGCTCACCTGGTTTTGTAACCATTCTGTGCCTATTTTGATGAACAAACCCAATTTCCCCCTCCCCCCTGACTATTTAAACATCTGATAAGTTGAGTTTGATCACTTCTGTGCCACATTAAAGACATTAACCAATCCTCAAAGGTAGAGCAGCTCATGGTTTGGGTTGGGTCATCTCAAAGTAGGAGCTTCAGGGAGATTCTTTTGGGGAAAAACCTCCTGGCTGATCACCCCCAGAGCTCTGAGCAATGGATCAAGACACAGGGAAATGGACCAAGTGTCTAAAAGAAGTTGCTATTTAAGAAAGATACACTGCTCCTTTTTCTTTTCAGTATTCTTTTCATAGGCTTAATAAAATGCATGGAAACAGAAATGTAAAAATACAAATACATAAATAGATGTAATAGAATGGAAGGAATTAAGCAGTAAATGCCACAGAAGGGAGATACAGGAACACACAAAGCAAAAGCTCCAGTAAAAAACACTGTGAGGCTGCTTTGCACTGGGTAAATTTTCTTTATGTACAACTACTCCAGCCTAGCAATAGAAAAGACCTCACTGTGCTTTTGTAGAGTTTGGTCAGGACTTAACTAAAAGATCCTCTAAGGTTCTGACACCCAAACTCAGCTGACCACCATCGTTAGTGTGATGCTCATGGTTTGCAACCCAAGATGCAAATAAATCCTAAAGCAGGAGAACCCAGCTCCAAGATTGTTCTCAATACAAAATAATCCTTATTTCCAAGGGAGAAAACCAGTAGATGTTAGAGACACCTTTCTGGGGGCAACAGCACCCCAAGATGATCCACATGAGCCTCATTTTCAGGAGACCAAAGCATTATCTACATAACAACATCAGTTTTACCAAGGGACCCACACAGGAGGTATTGTTGGAGGGTAAATAAAGTTGTGTGAAACAGAGCTCACCAGAGGCACAAACAAACACAGAGCCTGACCCTGACCAGAACAACCACCCAGCCCCAATCCTCACAGAGACACATGCTCCCTTCAGGCCAAATTCTTACTCCACCACCTTCCTCAACTCCCTAAAGGCCCCCCCAGCACCTCCCTGAGAGCTTCCCCCTGACTCAACAAAGCCAGGACAGGTCCTGGGAGCCCCTTCTGCTCTGCCCCACAGTTAAGAGCAGCAGAATCTGGGGTTCTCCACCAGCACCTTCTATAAAGAGCTCCTGCAGCCCCACCTCCTCCCCCTGCTCCAGGTGGGTGTCAGCCCACCCAGCCCTGCCCAGCTGCACCATTAACTTCTTCATTACTTCCACCTGGCTGGGAATGCTGGGGTACAGAAATGCTCCAAGAGGAAGAAAATGAGTGGAAACGTGGCTTTGATTCCTACTGGTGGCTTATGTGGGACAGGAGAGGAACCTCCTGAGCTGCTCCGTCAGCCCTACAGGAGATGATCCGACGGCATCTCATTCCTGCACAACGGGACTCTGGCAGTGCCGTGCCTGGGAGCTCTTTTGCTGAATGCAGAAGCAGCAGTGAGCACAGAAAAGATGCTCTCCTTCGAGCAGAGAGAAAATCCTTTTAAATTCGGGGGTCTCAGCAGCTGAAGCAGAGCCAAGCCCCTCATTACCCAGGCCCCGGCAGCTCCAGCCCTAGAGGAGACAGGGACTATCCCATGAGATCTCCTTGGTGCTACTCAGAATTCCAAATACTCTCCCAGGCCTTCAGAGATCCCCAAATGCTAAGGAAGTGGCCTTGAGCAAGCAGCAGTGTGGGGCATCTCCCTTCTCCATCCCAGCCCTTGCCAGCAGACACATCGCAGACCCAGGGAGGACAAAACCCCTGAGCTGCATATCAGAGCTCCTCTGCAATGCTAATGCTCAGAAAACACTGGATTTCTTTTAAAAGGACAAATTCTGGAGGCTGAGAAGAGGCTGCGGCTGTAAAGTGGAGCCTAAGAGGGGTGGTGGAGGGTTGAGGATGGCAGCAAGGGGAATAAAATCATCATCACTAGTGCTGGACATGAAAGCCACCATTGCCCTTGGGGGCGTTCATGAAGTGCACCCTGAGTGGGAATTACTGTAATGGGGTTTTTGTGTTAGAGCTGCTACACCGGCAGCGCCCACCCGTGCCAGGCACGGAGGTCACCGGCTCACCGGGATTCATCCTGCCCACACCCAGCCCTGTGACACACTCCCTTTTCAAGGAAGGGCAGGGTGGGATTAGGAGGCAGAGAAAATATCTTTAAATGTAAAAGAGAAGTCAACCAAACCCATCCCAAGGAGTCCCATCTTTGCCCAGTGTCATAGGTTAGCAAGCGTAGTCCCGGAAGGGACGTCCTTGCTAAGGGGTGCTTACAGTTTCCTCTGGGAACTGACAGAACCTATCAGCTGGCCAGTTTGAATATGGACAATTCTCTAAGCCACTTAAAGTTGTGATCACCTCTGTGATCCACATTTAAGAATAGGCAAACTCCCCCTCCAAGCTCTCTCTCGTTTCCGGCGCTGGGACAGGTGGCTGCAGGGCCCGAGCAGGGCCCAGTGGGCCCGGCCAGGCCCTGCTTGGGCCAGGCCGGGCCGGGCCACGGCCATCCTGAAGCCATGGACCTGTTCCAGCCGTGGAACCCCCCCCCACTGCCTTGCCGTGGGCAGCCGGAGCGGCTCGGCTCTCCCCCCTCTCCACTTCGATAAGAAAAATTCAACATTCCAGCTGCAAAGCTGCAAGGCCGAGGTGAGATTAACCCTTTTACTGCTGCGAAGAGCTGAAAACCTGAGGGAAGAGAGAGAGGAGATGCTTAAAGCTGAAATTCTGTTGTGAAGCTATGATATATCAGAGTATCCTGTTGTAATTTCATGAAGATATGGGGGGTGGAGTGTTCAACTCGTGAGCAAAAGCACCTGCGCTGAGATAGGCAGATGCTGACGCAGCTGTAATTTCATGAGAAGTTTGGACAGGGAGAGATAAACCAGATGAGGACTTTTGCTCCAAACGGGAAAGGAGAAAACCTCAGTCCGTAGAGATGAACCAGATGAGGACTTCTACTCCAAACGGGAAAGGAGAAAACCTCAGTCCCTAGAGATGCTCCCAGAGATAGTCCTAATGATGAAGATGATGAAGACCCTTTGCTCCCAGGGAAGGAGAAGGGCCTCTGCTTTTGTTTCTGAACGGCTCAACCTTAAAATTGTACCCCAAAAAACTTCAAGAGTGGACCCTCGAAAGCAGTTGCGGGAAAAGCTGCAAGTCGGGGGAAAGGACTCACACGCAGGCAGAGAGACTCCTCTTCCTGAATGGACTGAACAATATTTGGAAGTGGGCGGCTGTCTCGTTGTGATAATGTTTTCATAGCATGAGCAAGAAGAGACTTCTCTTTCTAAATGGACTGAACAAGGTTATTATGAAAGTAGTAAACAGACTGAACATGTTAAGGGTTGTCTTTTCACATTGTCAGTGGGAGAAGGGAGGAAGGTGGGGGGAGGAGGAGAGTTCTGAAGGTGGTATAATTTTTTTTCCTTCTTCTTTTAGGTCTGTTAATAAACTTCTTTATATTCTTTCAAGTTTAGTGCCTGTTTTGCATTTCTCCTAATTCTTATCTCACAGCAGATAAACAGTAATGAGTATTTTGGACCAAACCACTACACCCAGACAACAATTTTGGCCAGACAAACTGTCAGACGCATCCAAAAGGAGGAAAAGTCAAAAGATTTGCTCTCAGCTGCAATTATTTTAACTGCACATAAATGCACCCCTTTCTCTACCGGCTATAAATAACCCTCCGCAATTACGTGCTAATTACTCACAATTAAATCGCACCGTAAATACAGCGCCGCACAAAGATAATCAGATAGCTCCTCGTACAATGTAAATTAATTGATAACGGGAGGTTTACAATCGCAAATTAGAGCGATTACATTTGGAATGCCGCGTTGGCTGCTAGGTGTGAGAGTCAATCGCGGAGTTTTCTCTCCATCAATAGGTAAAAGGAGGTGTTACAGGTGGTACCCACCCGGCTGACAGAGGCAGGCACGCGGTGACGGTGTTTTGAGCCAGCACACTCCCCCTTTGCTGCTCTTTCCGACGTGATTCTCCTGTCATTCCCATCCCTGCGTTATCTGGAACGCTCTCCCCGCTGCTGGCAACAGGACCCTCAGTTCTGATTAGCTCTGGAGAGAGGAATTTCCAGCCCCTTTTCTCCCCTCGCATTTCCCTCTCCCTCTCCTCTCAGCTCCATCCGGCACTCCATTTACCGTCACTTGTGTGACCGGCTCCGGCTATAAACATAAATTGTCTGCAATTTTACGCCTTCCAAATCCCGGGATTTTTTCATTATTTCGCCAACACGCAGAAGGCAAATCCACCATCTATTGATAAAATAACAGCAGTAGGTGGCTTTGCTGATTACCGGGATGCGTTTGTCCTTTTCCGAAAGGTTGTGCGTGCCTGGATGCGAGTGTTCGTGTTACCCCAGACCTCATCCCTGCTTGCTGCTGGAAAAAAGGATGTCTGCGGTGGTTGTTTGCTGATTTTCGATTGACTGCTCTGTGAGGTTGAAGGTGTTTCTCATTACTTTCCGATGATACAGCGAGGACAGCAATTTAGCAGCACTGACCTTGTAATGATGTTTATTTCTTCCCGCATTGAGGATGGGTTTTATTACTCATTCCGAGCCTCTTGGGCTGATTTGGGATGGCGTGCAGCAGTTCCTAGGCTCGGCTTTGTGGTCACTAAACCTGACTCACGGCTTGATTTTAGCCCTGCTGTCACCACTGATGAGGGGACAGCTCGGCTTAAATGCACCTGACCTAAAAGCCAGAACTCCTGCAGATAATTTAACACTTAATTAATGCCAAATTAGGCAGCTATGTGGCGATACAAGGTAGGAAGAGAGCAGCAACTTGTCCTTTCTTATAATCCCTCAGAACATCAAGGCTAACCTCAACCATTTATAACAAATCTGCAAGAGTGGAGATTTTTTTTTTTTGCTTTCTGTTTCACGACCCTTTCTTTTCCATTCTATAATTAAACTTTTCAAACTTTATCCTGCAAATGGCAAGAAATGTAGTCCAAGTGGAAGGAGAAAGGACACCATGCTGTGGCTACAGAAATAATGAATTCCTCCTAGGGCTGTTAAGGCATGTGCTGACTGAAATTACAACTGCAGCGTGCAAAAAGAGGCCAATTTTGTAACCTAAATGGCTAATTTTTTATTATTTCCTCAATAAAGGTAAAAATGGTGCCAGAAGGGTTATTAGAAACTGAGGTCTTAATTGTTTCTGAGGTTTTTACACCTCCCAATGACACATGAGCTCTCCACAGGTTTGAAGCATGAACAGATCCAATGGAAAGTGCTCAAGGACTGGACAATCTGGAGGAATCTCCTGCTTAAGCAGCACTGAATGCATCCCTACATGAGATCTTCAGGATTTTCAGGGTGTTCAGAGAGTGAATTTCAAGCAGAATGGTAATTTTATGACTATTTTTTCCCCTGCTGGGAGCCACAATGATGCAGGATTATCGTGGGCTCCCATAACATGCCATTTTGTGAGGAGAAAAGTTGTTATTTCAAACTAGAACCGTGTCACTATTTTTTTTTTTTTGTCAGTAATTTGTAAATCCAAACCAAACACTGCGATAGCTTTGAAAATCCTTTCTGGCAAGTGAATGCTTTTCCCCTGTGTCACAGCTTTACCACCACACCTTTCCAAGCCAAAACCTGGGGGATGTTCACAGAATATCCTGAGCTGGAAGGGTGATCAAAGGTGCACAGGTCAGGCTCTCTCTTGATGCTGCAGAGAGCTGAACGGAGATCAAATGCAAAGCCTAAACTAACCCCTGACCTAACCCAGCAGAGGCACAGAGAGGGGGGTCACAGATATCTGTGGTGAGACACCCCCTCCACATGCACTGAGGTCTTCCCACGTTTATGGCCACAGGGAAGCAGAAAGTTGGGAAAATCCCACTGTGAGCAGCACGTGAGGTCACCTGGAGCTCGTGTTTTGCTCCATGTGGGAAGGAAAGGTTCACAAGAAAAGGTTTCCTTTCCTTGAGGGGTCAGGTGGAAGATGAAGGCCAGGTTGGAGAGGGTTTGGAGCAGCCTGGGACAGTGGGAGGTGTCCCTGCCCATGGCAGGGGTGGCACTGGATGGGCTTTGAGGTCCCTTTCAACCCAAACCATTCCATACCTACAGTGCAGTCCTTGTGCAGAAGACAGGGCCACTCCACTGGAAATCTTTATTAATATTACATTTTTTGCTTACAAAATACGAAATTATCGCCTCTGGGACCTGCAGGTCAGGCAGCAAGCCGGGCTGTGTCACCTGGGGGTTAAACACGTGTGATTAGACATGGCTCGTTAGGAGCGTGGCTGCACTAATTGATGGAAAGCTGCTGCTACACCCAGGTGACCTTATTATTGGTGAGATTAAGCAAAGGCCCCTGCAGAGCTGCGAGAGCAGCGCTTCAGGAGCTCTCAGATCTCACACAGCCCTTCACTAACACACAGAGGTGTTCCACGCAGCAGCCAGCCTCTGCACCCTCTGCCAGGTGACAGAGAGGAGCCTGCCACCCATCCCGGGGACACGGCAGGCGATCCGGGGAGAGCTGGGTGCTGGCAGGAGCAGGGAGAGCGGCTGCTGGTGGAGCGTGGCAACAGCAGCTCTGGGAGAGGGAATAGCAGCTCTGGGATGGGGAACACAAGCTCTGGGATAGGGGACAGGGGACATGAGCTCTGGGAGAGGGAACACCAGCTTTGGGACAGGGAACACCAGCTCTGGGATGGGGAGCATGAGCTCTGGGATAGGGGACAGGGGACATGAGCTCTGGGATGGGGAACACCAGCTCTGGGATAGGGGACACCAGCTCTGGGATAGGGGACAGGACATGAGGTCTGGGACAGGGAACACAAGCTCTGGGATGGGGAACACCAGCTCTGGGATAGGGGATAGGGGACAGGGGAACACGAGCTCTGGGATGGGGAACACAAGCTCTGGGATAGGGGACACCAGCTCTGGGATGGAGGACACCAGCTCTGCGATAGAGGACACCAGCTCTGGGACAAGGAACACACTGGATCCCAGGTCCCTGTGCATTTGGGACACCCTGATGTCACACAGCAGAGTAGGCTGCATGTCCAGGTGTCCCTGTGCTGGCATTGGCACAAGGACAGGGGACGCAGGAAGCATCCAAGCAGCTCCTTCCAGCAAGGCCAGCTGGGAATGAGGTGCTGATTTTCAGTTTGCAAATTATGAGTGTGAGAGTATAAAGGCTCCCTTACAAAAGGGAGAGAGAGAGGGAGAAACAGAGCACATTTTACTTATTCTTCAGCTCTATTATATCTCTCTGTAGGAGGTGAAAACTGGCAATTACTCTGGGAGATGCACAGGTAGGAAGATAGAACATAAATCAAAATAAAAAGAATCTGAATGCATTCCCCAGTTATTCAATGGATATTTATTCAGCCAGGTTGCTCGGGAAGGCCTGGTGCAGCACATTAGGAGAAGTTTCTGGGATGTGCCTGGCGTTCCTTGGCAATCAGAGGAAAAGGAGACGAAGAGAAGCGGTGATCCTACCGGCAGCACACAATCCAAACAAAGCCACTTGGAGAGGAAAAGGTTGGCACAGGTCATGTTGACACAAATAGCATTTCTGCAAGATGTGAGTGGTTCGTAATAAACACACCGATGAATTTTGGAGCACTCAAAGCGGTTTTATTCCTGCACACCATGAGGATTTCATGGGAAGAGAAGACAGCATTCACATGGAGAGCACATGATTTTAAAGACCATATTCTTGCTTCAGAACCCCCAGACCTTTGTGTATCTGAAGGTCAGAATTCAGATGAACTCACTGGAATTCATATTCATCAGGAAGAAACAAAATAAGTCCTGGGAAGCCCATTAAAAAAATATAATGTGCTTTTTCCTCAGGAATTACTGTGAAATTGGGTGTCATGTATCTGACTTAGTGCTCTAACGGTAGGACTGGAGCACTGGGGGAGGACTTACAGGAAATATCTGCTCCTTATCTGATCAGAGAAGGAAACTGAAGTCTCCTCGCAGCCTGACACTCCAAGGTGGCTTTGCTGTCAACCGAAACCTCCAAAATTAACTATTTATCATTGGATTAAAACACAGCTCAGATCAGTCACATTGTTCAAGCTCAAAGACTCTTAGACCCCAAAGGAATAGACCAAAAAAACCCACAAAGGCAGGCAGGAAAATACAGAAGCACACAAAAGATGAGGTGACCTGAGCAAGAAATACACCACCAGCCCTCAGGCTGGAAACAGTGACAAACCAGCTCCAAGGCTGCAGTTACCAGAGCAAAACACCTCGAAGAACCACTTCTGTATAAGAAATGATGCAGGAGACTGCCAGCTATCAAGAGATCATTGGGAAAAAGAATCTTTTTGGAAGGTTTCTCCTAATGGAAAATGCAGGAGCTCATCACGAGGGCCTCACTTTTCAGGAAGAGCCGCGCGGGGGTTTGGCCGGGCTGGGGGGAGCTTTGCAGAGGGGATTTTAGCTTAAAAGCAGGTACTTGAAAACAACTGGGAGCACATCAAGGAGGCACAGGGGCACTCCAGGGATCTCAAAAGGAGGAGAGAGAGGATGAGAATGGAGTTGGAAGCAGGGGGTGCAGGACCTGCAGCTCCTCACCAGTTCCCACTGTGGGAGCTGTGCTGGCCTGTGCTCATCCAGCCTCTGCTCCTCGCTCCAGACCTGCTGGACATCCCCCAGCCACTGCTGAGGGTAATCCCAAGGATTTATACCTCAGTTGCTATGCTTTTTTGGATCATATTCCATGATATTAATTATACTGTTAGATTATGAATTATATGCTGATGTTATTCAAAGTATGAAAAGAGCAACATCAGCGAAGTACATACTCCTACCTTACACAAACTATACACCTTTACTTTACACAGACTACTCACCCCTACTTTACAAAACCTACTGGTATTAACTCAAAAGAATGATGCTAAAAGACCAAGGGAAATCCAGGGGAATTAAAAAAATCACAAGACAGCTCGCTTTTATGTGAAAAAACTTCAGCAGCACTTAGAGTGGAAAAGGAGGAAGGGTAAAGTTTCAAAGGCTGCTTTTAAATAATAAAGAAACATGTAAATATCCACCCAAGTGGCTGGTGAGGAGATCTGTGTTGTCTCCATGGCAGACCCTGGGGCTGGAGCAGCGTGGGACACAGCTGGGAGCGATGCCCGAAGGGATGGAGCTGCAGGCCCAGGGGGGAGACAGGAACCCAGGGGAGAGGGGAGAAGATAATGGATGCTTTCAAGCATGCACAGCTCCTCTGATGGGATATTTCTAATGCAAATATCTGGCAGACTGGGGACAGAAGCTTTTTAAATTTTTTTTTAGCATCAGGATAACTAAGATGAAATTATTTATGCATGAATGGTGTATCAGAGCATCAAAAATCTAACAGTGAATGAATTCCCCTGGCTCCTGAGCTAAAGGACGAGGTCACAGCCCTGTCAGCTGCCTGTGCATGGCAGGGAGTGGGCTGAGGGAGCTGAGGGCTGCTAACTGGGGTTTGTGCCTTAAGACAGCTCAGACAAACCCCTAAATCCTCCTTCCTGCTCTAATTCCTCCCCAGCCCCACTGGTCCAGCCTGAAGGATGCAGATCCTCCCTGGAGCAGGGTAGTTACAACCATGGAATCATCTGATTCCTCCTCAGCTGTATTGAGGAACTCATAACCTGCTGCTCAAAGCTTCTCTCTACTTCCATCAGCACAAGAGTTCAGGACGCCCTGTTATATACCCTACAACCATTAAATAATCCATAAAGTGACATTTGCACATGGAAATAGTCAACTATCACGATGCATCAGCATTTGGTAGCTTCTCTATCACCTTAAAAAAGGCCAAGCTGCCACCCCAGAGAGGGTTTTTTTTTTTAAATAATCTTAATTATTGGGCTTTTCCAGCTTTATTTAAAGAGCACAAGGCACTCCATGTCGGATGGAGAAGGAATGTGCCTTTGCCCAAAACAATATGCAGTGTGAAGGAAATTCAAACTGACACCATTTCAAGACAGCAAAGACAAACTGATTTAGCAACTCTGACAGGCATTTATAAGCAAAATAAAATGTGAATCTAATTTTGGCCTACTGCACCGAAATAATGTGCAGCATGGTTTGATGTCATAACATGAATATTTCATGTATGAACAGCAGCTTGTTTGGGAGGGAGATTTCTCCAGGCACCTGCGAGAGGAGTTCCTGAGAGATGGAGGAGGCTTCGCTGCTGCTCCTCACTGAGTAACCTGATAGTAACTTTTAGACCCTTACTGACTTTTTAACGGTTTTGCCAGATGTCAATATGTAAAAGCAAAAACCATGGCTGAGCCTTTAATTCTAATTAATGGCTGTATTGATCAGCTACATTCTGTCTTGCCTCACGTACAAAACCCACTGGATTCCAGCAGATTCCCTGCCAAAAAGGGCTTTATCCTCATGGCCAGGAGTAAAAAGCAAAGGCTCAACTCTCCAGCCTGTTCTTTGTAAAAGCACAGTGATAAGGAGCAGCGCAGTGAACTGGGGCAAAGTTGGGTATTTAGGGTCTCTGGAGCATTTTGTTTTGATTTGCATCGAGTTTCAAGGTTCAGCAGTTTAACAGCCAGCACGGCCACCTTTCCTTCATCTCAAATTTAGAGCAGAAAGCGTCACAAGGTTACATCTCCAAGTCGAAACCAACCCCAAATTCCACCTGGCGGTTCTCCAGGGTATGGAGAAAACCAGCCCAGCTACTGCTGGAGCTGTGCTGAGTTTTGGCACAAAGCACTTGCACAGCCCTCGAAGTTGTTCAGTTTGCGGCCTGAAAAATAAGCAATGAAAAAGACGCTCAGAATTTAAATGATGATGAATATTCAATAATGGTAATGACTTAAATATTAGAAGCTCTTTGATGCGTGTTTCTGCATTTGTCCTTGACCTTTGCTTACTCGTTATTTTGTCTACACATAATTAACACATTCATAATATCACATAAATGCCACTTATTGATACTGTCCCAAGGGCAACTGGTTATCTGGGAAGAACACGGACACATTAACATTTCCTAACTCATTTAGCTCCTCTTCCACATTACACTGAAGAAAGCCATTTGTCAAATCACCCCGAGATGTGTTTTAAGCAGGCAATATTTAACAAGGTAATGGCTTAAGTGTTGTCAGGGCACAGTGACAGTCATTTAAAGGGACAGCTCTAACGAGGGCAGCCGAGGAACGACTCTGCCCGAGCACACACGGGATGGAACCACCTGGAGATTAAACACAGAGCTTGGAAACATCATTTCCTTCCTGATTTTTCACACTTTGTCCTTATTTAGCCACAGCAAGTGGATAAAAAGCAGCGAATCCATGGTCAGTGACCTGTGCCCACTGGAGGGGTGACATCCCCCGAGGTACCAGCTGAGCAAAGGTGTGAGGTCACCCAGGAGCTGAGGTGTTTAATGATATTGTACCAAATCTCACCTCCAGATCTCACTGCTTTGGGAGATGTTCAGCATCTCCTGCAGCAAGGCCAAACCCAAGAGGTTTAAGGATAATTAATAAGAATAATAAGAATCTTGCATCCTGTTTCCCTCCAGAACACATTACCCATTTTTCATCGACACAAACCAAATATTCAGGGCCACTTCAGATTATTTCGAGCATTTTGTTCGCTGCACTTGACTTTTATCTGGGAATTATTTTTAAAGACTTCCCTAACAAATCTCTGGTAAAACACATGTCAGCACTTTGGCAGGGCTGGCAAATTTTTCCCGAGCTCGAGTTAAATTTAAAAATGGAAATTGGACTAATTAATTACTTCAGATGGAACAAGAGAGGAGGATTTCAGCACAGGGCTGAAATGAAACAATGCAAGAAGCAACAGCTGGCGGCGTTCCAGCGAGGGCAGCGCTTCCCAGGGAGTGGGAGAGCAGGAAGGGGCAGGGAGGAGAAGCATCCCTGGGCTCCAGCCTCCCACCACCAGCACAGAAATGACCTGGAGGAAGTCACGGAGAAGGAACAGGCTCTCGGGATGACACTGTGACATTCTCCCTCCTGAGGGAATGGAAAGAATAATAAGATGTCAAACTGGGAAGCGATGGATCCTGGCAGGTCCATCCCCAATGCCTGAGCCAGGGAGGAGTCCTGGGCATGAGGAATGAGTTCCCAGGGCTCCCTGGCTGTGCACAAGTGTCGCACTCGTGGGGCCAAGGGAAGGGGAAAGGTGTAGAAAGTGATGCTGGAAATTCAGCTGCTTCCTGGCTGGTTAAGGATCATGGAACTGTGGAGTGGTTGGGGTTGGAAGGGACCTTAGAGATTGTCTCATTCCACCTCCTGCCATGGGCAGGGACACCTTCCAGCATCCCAGGATACTCCAAGCCCTGTCCAGCCCAGCCTTGGACACTGCCAGGGATGGGGCGTCCTCTGGACATTGCTTAGCTACAAGTATGGCCCTATATTTTTATATTATTAACATAATCTCTATTGAAAGTTTAATGTTCTTAAGTCAGAATCTTCCTGTTCAAGGAGAAAGGCAAAGTCCTCAGTAAACAGACAAGGAATGAAATCCATGAGGCTCCAACAGGGAAAAGGAAAATGAATAAAGCGAGAAACTGCTACCAGGTTTTCATTTTGTACTTCTACAGAAGAAGGAGGAACAGAAATGGAATATAATAAGTGAGTAAGGAGCAGGTGATGTAAGGAATCAATACCCAAAGTTATCAAATAACACAGCTGACTGCTAGAACAGACCAGATCCTGCAGCATAACCTGTATTTCAGCATGAAAAAATTAAAAATCATAAGCAGCCCAGGGCAAATAATGGATTTTCCCCTGCTAATGTTGATTTAAAATATGAAAATGCATTCACAAGCTCCAAGGTGTGGGGAGTGACTGCTCAACCTGCAGGGCAGTGACCATTAAACACAATAGCAGCAAATGCACCACGGGAAACCGCTGTCCTTGGAAAAAGGAAACCATGTGCACCATGGAAACCTCTCTCTGAGCCTGATCACCAAGTTCAGCTGAAGAAAAACGGTGGGCAAAGTTTTACCCTCCTTTTATTTGGATAATGAGGAGCAGAGTTCTCCTCGATGTGTTTTATCAATCCAGTGTGAGACAGGAGGGTTTGTCCATCCATAGAAATAAACCCACAAGCTCCTCACAAGTCCAAAATGATCCATTGCAAATTCTCAGCTTCTCTTTTGGGGGAAAAGCTCTGAAAAAGGCTAATCTGAAGTACAGCAAAAAAGGAGCAAGTGTGTGATTTGCCCAGCCCTCCCTGCTTAATATTCCTCTCTTCTGGCAGGACCTGCATGGAAAATGCATCCTGAAGTGTCCAGGGTCTCTGGCAAGTCACTGACAGATGATGGATGGATCAAATCCAACACCTGGAATACAGAATGATAAGGTTCAGGAATGAAGGGGATGAGTGACAGTGGCTAAGGCGATGAACAGACGGGGGACCTTCACAGCAGAAGGCTGCACCACCTATTTCTTCATGACGAGGATAATGAATGAGGTGACAACAGCAGGAATTCATTTCCAGCCAGGAGTACTGGGCTGAAAAAAACCCCCTCACAGTGCTTTTGTGTTTGTGTTAGCAGCCTTGTGAACATGTGGAGGGATTTTAAAGGTTTGTGAACTCGGCCATGACTGAGGATTCCGAGGGGCTGGGCCAATTTGCCATCAGGTTTGGGAGCTGGAAATGCTCCCCCGGATCCAGCCCACCCATTCTACCACCACAGCATCACTCCACTGCCTTCCCGAAGCCATCAAAGCCACCGCAAAGACAGATTTATGATTTCCAAACAAGTTCAGATCCAGAAAAGGATAAGGAAGTGTTTAAACTTGTAACGTGACCCAAAGAGCCAAAGGATTATAAAAAATACAGAGAAGGCAAAAAAGGCATTTGGGATCAAAGCATGTTTGCTGCTCTGACCACTTTCATAGCTCTGAGAATTTTTAAGAAGTTGGTATCTTGTATCATTAGCGAAAACAAACAGCCCCATAAATGAATTCTCAGGAGTGTCCTGTTTCACTGTCATATTCCACCAGCGAAAGGAACTGCTCCAAGGGAAGTTTCCAGAAAGCAGAAAGTTCCTCTGAGCTACAGCACATCCCTGCCTCTCCTCAGGCTCCTACCTGCTAAGCCCAGCCTAACTCTGCCCTGTCTGCCTCGCTGCTATTTCCAGCTAATAGATGGAGCCATTTGCAGGAGTGGAATATGAGGAGCCCTCCAACACAGACACACATTTCCTGCTCGTCCTGCAATGAATTAATCCCACTTCCCTGCACATTCTGCCTGTCCAAGTCACATCCTTCCTCCAGACCAGCCTCAAGACCACAGCCCCATTAAGCAATCAAACCATGGATGCTCATTAGCTGCTGCTCCTTCTGCTGTTTGCTTGTTTGGTCTCTGCTCGCCTTTTCTTCTCAGCTTACACCATGTCTGGGTCAGTAACTTCGAATTCTTTGCCTCTTGCATTGGCTCACACCTGCACACCCTGCCAGGTGTTATGGGAAATACAGCTATTCCAGTTGTATTATTTATTTATAAAAATTCACAACAATTACACAAAAGTCAAAGCAGCCTTGGGATACTTGGCCAACTTTAGCTCACAGAGAGCAATCACAACTTTTCTGCTTTCTCCTTTTCAGATGATATATTTCATATAAGAGGATTCCTTTTTCTTTTTGCCTACAAAAGAATCCAAAGAGCCTGAACAGAATTAAAAGGGCTTGGATTGACAGGACAAGGGGAATGGCTTCCCACTGCCAGAGGGCAGCAGGAGATGGGATATTGGGAAGAAATCCCTCCCTGTGAGGGTGGGCAGGCCCTGGCACAGGGTGCCCAGAGCAGCTGGGGCTGCCCCTGGATCCCTGGCAGTGCCCAAGGCCAGGCTGGACATTGGGGCTTGGAGCAGCCTGGGACAGTGGGAGGTGTCCCTGCCCATGGCCCTCCCCCTGAAATCAGATGATGTTTAAGGTCCCTTTCAACCCAAAGCATTCCGTGATCCTCTCGAGTTATTTTTCCTAGTGCTGAGTTAATCCTGTGGGAAATCAGTGGAATTCAAAGGGCTTTTTTCCCCCCAACTAAACACCTCAGTCAGCTCCCTGTTTGTCTGAACCTCAGCTTACTTTAGCGAGGCTAAAGAAATCAAGCTGTCCATCAATTATTTAAAGTGTTTGGCCCTGATCCTGGGTCCACATTTAATTTCACCACGGCCTTAAAGCTGGAATCTTCCACAGCCAGAGGAAGTGGCTGGGAAAGAAAATGCCTGAATTGACTTTTGGGGTGAAATGAGTAGTTTTGGATGCTCTGAGCACACAGTGGGTATGGACCCAGACCTGGCTGGGCTGGGAATGATCCCTTCCACTCCCTGAGCTCAACCACCTCCATCAGCAGCACCCTCACAGAGGGGTCTGAGCTGGACTTTGGGGCCTTCTCAGCAGAGATCCTGAAATATAGATGTAGAAATAAAAAAACCCCACAGGTATATAGTTATAGCTATATCAAAGTCTACTCAATGATATAAAAATAGAAGTACAGCTAACACTCCAAATCTTTGTCCTTACAAGAAATGGAGAAATGCATTCTTCTGTTCCATGGAATTTAATTAGTTACTAAATTTAGGTTCTGTCAGTGCAGTTATAGAGGATTCACTGCAGTTGGATTTAAATATTGGATGATATTTTATATTTCACACAACGCTAATGGATGACATTACATTGGTATAGATATTGTCAAGTATTTCTGTGTGAATGCTTAGGTCTATTCATAATGTTTTAGTCAGCTAAATCATATTTGATTGCATTTAAAAAAAAAAAACAAAACCAAACCACTTTCAGTCCCAGGTATTCATTATTTGAAAGCAAGAATTCAGTAACACCCTGAATCCCATGAGCAGGGAAAGACTGATCTAAAGCAAAGCCACAGGTGCAAAAATAATTAAATCTTTAAAGCATCAGACAGAGTTATGATGCAATCCACGGGGGAGAAGGAAAGAAGTCAGTGCTAAAATTCCTCCTTTGCCATAAACTTATTTCTTCCAATTGCTCAGTACCCTAAAATACGAAGAATTTGGGCAGAACTTTCTAGAAATTCCAGTTCTTAACTATCTCGGTATCTCTGAGCATCTCGTGCATCTCAGCTCTTCATCTGCAATAAAACAGCACAGAACCAGCTCGGGAGAATTCCACAAGGATCACTAAAGACCTGGGATTTGAAGTCCATTCAGAGCCTACAGTAAGATGGGTCAAACCAGTTCTCCAGTTTGGTTCCAACTGCTCTGCCTCAAACTGCAGAATTCATGAGGTATTTTCTCCTGGAGACGCTGGGTTTGAGACAAAATTTAGGCCAAACTTACTCAAAAGTCACAGAGAGACAGGATCTGCCACCTCAGGTTGGTGCAGGGAAGGGTTTTATAAAGCCTCAAAGAGCATTCCCCCACCTTTCTTTTTAAATTCTTTTTGTTTTTACTGAGCAGATTCACACAGCCCAAACTCCTTTGCAAAATCTGTGCCACACACAGGTCCTGGAGAGAGAAGCTGGACGTGACCCCAAAGTTTATTTTTGGCAGATGGGATTTTCCAGGTACAGACCTGAGCTCCCTCCACAACATCTGAACTCTACTTAAGTTTGATCTATAAGATTATTTTCATTCCAACCCCTTTGGACACTTGCAACAACAACATTTCCCTTCTCCCTACATGAATTTAATTTGGTCATGCACTGCAACTCTGCTTAGAAAGCTGCTTAGTGCCAATGTTTCAGAAATCTGAATCAAATTTTCCTGAGTGGAATAAAATTAGTTATCGAGGAAAGGATAATCCGCTTTTCTAGGGGCAGTGGTTCTGTATTTTAGATAATGGTTCGAAAATACAATAATAATCCTAATAATAAAATGGCTCTGAGATACAGTGAGTGCTGATGCAGCTGGCTATGGGAGCAGAGCTGCTGTCTAGGGATAAACTGGGTATGACTGGGAGCACAAACCCACAGATTTACGCCAGAAACCTCAGGACTTCCTGACTTCTCTGGGCCTGAACCTGCCAAGAGCTGCAGAGTCATTTTAGACTCCAGAAGTGCGAGTTCAGAGCTCACAGAGCTGCCTGATGTGGCCAAAACCCTGCAGGGGTGGTGCTGAGCAGTTCCCCAATTCTGCACATTTTCTGGGGCCCTTTTGGGGCAAATCTCACAGTTCCAACCCCCTTTGCACCACCACCCACCCCCTCCATCTCTGCTCCATGTTTAACTTAATCACCCTGGAGGGTGATTAAGCCAATTACCAAAGGTACAGGCAGCTTTCCACCATGAAGGGCTTGGTAATTCCCAAAATCCAAGTTCCAGGAGCTGCTGGTGGCTGCAAACAAGGTCAACCTCCCACTGCCTCAAATCACACCCCAAGTGTGATGTCAGAGCATCATCTCTCCTCATCCCAAATTTCTCAGCTACGCCCTGCCTGCCACCATGCCAAGTAGTTTGGCAACTCAGAGAGGACTGGAACCTTCTCAGGAACTGGGATCATCCATCAGCAAGAGAGGCAGAATCAGAAAAAAACTAGTAAGAGCAAAACCATGGCCAAGGAGGTGACCTGCCACGGAATTTCAGTTGGAAAAAACCTCTAAACTCATAAAGTCCAACCATTTCCCAGCACTGCCAAGGCCACTGCTCACCCATCTCCTCAAGTGCCACATCCACACAGCTCTTAAATCCCTCCAGGAATGTTCCAGCACTTCCTGCTCATTGGAATGTGATCAAGGATCTCCTCACAGTGCACCTTCCTCCCAGTGGCAAAAGTTACCAGTGGTGCTTGGTGACCTGTGCCATCCTGTGCTCACAGCTCTTAGTGTGACATCATAAAATCTGACAAAACTTTCTCAACCAAACCCCCACTAAAAGGAAATTCCTTTAAAACAATTGCATCAGGTCCCCAGAAGAGCTCACAGGCTGGAGGGGTTTTATCCCCACTTTCACCACCAGTGGAAAGCACCAGTCCCAGCCAGCTGGGCAGGGCAGCTGTGCTCTCCCCATCCCTCTGGGAATGCAGGACAGGCCCATTCCAAACCCACACACTTTTTGTGGAAAACTCTTGGCCAGTGAGACCACAGGGCTCCCAGGCCCCATTTAGCTGAGCAAGCAAGGCTGGGAACCCATTAATTTGCTGAGTGAGTTATGGTTCCCTGCAGCACCTTTTGTTCACTGTCAAGGTTCTGCAACAATGACGGATGCAGCTACGGCCAGCCCCAAACTCCAGAATTTGATCTACTAAATCATTGCAGATATTAAATGTCTCAGTGATAAGCCTGGCAAATGCACTCCTCTGGAGCTCACACTTGGTGCTGAGCACGAGCAGGAGGGACTCCCCACACAGTTCCCTATTGTTCCATGGAAAATTATGCAGGGTGGTAATGTCATCGCTCCCTGGAAAGGAACCAGAATCCCAGGAAAACTCACACAACTTCCTAAAGGGGCTGCTAAAAGGAGCCACACATCTGCCTGGGTGAGTGAGGCAGCACCGTGGGGCATTTGGAGCTTGCCAATCCCAGTTTTGACAGCAGGAGCTGGACGTGCATATAACATTCCCACTTACCCTGGTAAATAAACAGAAAAGACTGCAGCAAAATAAAGAACCAGGGGAGCACAGGCAGAATGCTTAAGCAGCAAGACACAGGCAGGGTTTCAGTCTGGCTCTTCTCAACCTCAGTATTAATCTTTTTTTGTTTAAAACCATCTCCTTCCTTCATCCACAGCAGACAAGAGAAGTGAGCAAATTTCACCCCATCTCATTTATAAAGAGCACGGAGCTGTTCAAAGGAATCCTCACCCAAAGCAGATTAAGGCATGAAGAGGGTGGAACAATTGCTGCTTCATTTTTAATTTCTCCAAGTCACCATCAGATAGATGACAGTGGTTAGCACAGGAAGGATTCCGCAGGCTTCATAAACAATAGAGGTATTACCCATTATCACACAAGTACAAATTAGTTTGACCTTTCCAGCTTTTTCATGTGAGGCTTCCTTTTTTCCACTTGACTAGAGAAAATATTGAGTCGAGCCATGTTCTGCACTCTCCCTCCTCAGATGTGTTTGGCCAGTGTTTCATCCCTAAACCTGCGATTAGGAGAGACCCATTAAACACAGAGTTCACCTGAGGAATTCTCTGGCTCAAACCAGCACATTCCTGGTGCTCCCTGGGAGAGCCCCAGCCTCACTCTTGGGGTTGCTCCACACCTGCTTCCCCCATCCCTGCCTCCCTGGGGGAGCAATGCGTGATGTGGTCATTTCATATTCCATGGGAAGTGCTAGGAAACAATATGGAAATATTGTTGGGGTGGCAGAGATCACCAGAGAGCCATGGAATGGTTTGGGTTGGAAGGGGCATTAAAACTCATCCTGTTCCACCCCTGCCATGGGCAGGGACACCTCCCACTGTCCCAGGCTGCTCCAAGCCCCAATGTCCAGCCTGGCCTTGGGCACTGCCAGGGATCCAGGGGCAGCCACAACTGCTCTGGGAATTCCATCCCAGCCCCTCCCCACCCTCATGGACAGGAATTTCTTCCCAATCTCCCATCCATCCCTGCCCTCTGGCACTGGGAAGCCATTCCCTGTGTCCTGTCCCTCCAGCCCTTGTCCCCAGTCCTTCTCCAGCTCTCCTGGAGCCCCTTTAGGCCCTGCAAGGGGCTCGGAGCTCTCCCTGGAGCCTTCTCCTCTCCAGGTGAGTACACCCAGCTCTCCCAGCCTGGCTCCAGAGCAGAGGGGCTCCATGGCCTCCTCTGGATCCAGCAGTTCCATGGCTTTGCTGTGCTGAGGACCCCAGGGCAGAGAGGGAAGGATGCTCAGTTCCATCCTCCCTGCCCACAGCCCTCATCCCTGCCCACCACAGCAAAGCCTGCCTGATCCCGTGAAAACTCAGGGGTGTGGATTTAAGAATTGGATTAACACCAAGCTCTCCTGAACAGAAGCATGTACACCCCTAGGAAGCCTTCTGCATGTCCCCAAGCAGGAGAATGGCACGAAGAAGCGATCCCTTGTGCCAAGAACTCCCAGGACAGCTTCCCTGGGCAAGCCATGCACTCACTGCTCACGGACAGGCATCCCTGCGAGGTTTAAAATCATTCCTCACAGATAATCAGCACTTTTTATCAGTGACCTGGAACGTGCTGCATCCAGCACAGGAATCCTCTGGTTCTCCTGTTCATTCTGTGTGGAAGCCAGAGGAGCTGGGGAGGAGCAGGCAGAGGGTGATGCTGAGCCAGCCACAAACGCTGTACCTGTCAGCCAAAACGTGGGAGGAGCTGCTGCATCCGGCTGGGCAAGGAAAGAGGGAAAGCAGCGGGTGGAAAAGCAGGGAAAACAAGGGGGGTACTGAGCACACAATCCCGACAATGACAGGATATTCCAAGGAGAAATTTGATGCATTTTTGTGTCAATTCCTCAGAGTTAGGGATGCTGAGAAAATTCCAGTGTAGCAATTGGGGTTAGAGGTGCTAAATCCCCTACCCAGCTAAAGCCCTGTCCTGCCTTATCCCGGGTTGTGGAGCAGGGTGTTCCCACTGCTCCGGGCTGGCCGTGGGCTGCTCCGCGGGATCAGAGCAGCGGGCTGAGTGCTGCCACCCTGTGGGACCCGTGTCACTCCTGCCTGTGCTGGCACTGCCGGGATGCTCAGCACACTCCTGAGTCTGGGAAGCTGGAGGGGCTTGGAAGCCCGAGCCAGCTGTTCCCAGAAAAGCACAACACACGGGGATACTCCCGACAGCAAATTCAGGAGCTGGGGTGCTTATAAATAGGATTTAGAACAAAAAGGTTACTGAGTTCTGAGCAGAATAAGAACAAATGTTGTAATTCAGACTCATTAGTAAGGCAAAGGTAACTGATGAATTTACACAATCCCTGTTTGCTCCCACAGACCCAGGCCGGGATGGAAATCCTGCTTTGTGCGTCACTAGGAGCAGATCCAGTCTGAAATCACTGCTCTGCTGTGCTTCATATTTCATTCATTTCTGCTTCCAGCGATACATGCAAAACAGAGGGCATGATCCATCTCCCTAATTGAACAATACAGATCAATTAAATATGAAAAGTCATTCTTGGACTGAAACCCTCTTAGGCAAATGTTCTGCTCTTATGCTAAGTAACTCTTTTAAAAAGCTGGGAGTTGAGTGCTGTTCAGAGAGGGTTTTATTTATTTATTTTCAAAAGACTGGGAGACAAAGCCAAAAAGATTCATCCATTCATTCATGACAAGAGGAGATAGAGTTTTGACCACTGAGCAAGGTAGCAGTGAATGAAGAAATATCTTATTTGATGGAAGCTCCTCGGTGCTGTTTGTGTGAGGTGAAGAACCCAAACCAAGGGCCAGCGATCAAACTGGATGAAGACCCCTCTGCTCCAGATGTTCCAGCTATAGCTGGAAAGGTATAAAAATGAGGGATGGGAATCATCAGCAGGAACAAAGAGCAGGGAAAGCTGTGCCCTGTGAAGCCCCAGCAGCCCTTGGGCTCTCCCTGATGGCTTTTTGGGTCTCCACACTCCCATCACTGGGAGCACAGAGATGCAAATGGTGTTTTGTTGTCTGGAAGTCTCCTGTGATCTGAATAAGAGGAGGGTAAGAAACCATGCACTTAGAGATGGGTTAAAAACCCCAGGGAGGTGATTGCCGTGCAGCACCATTCACCCTCCACAAGAGAGGTTTTCCCACCGCAATCACCCCGGGATGGCCTTTGTTCCCCTTCTTAGGCTCTGATTAAACACAACGACCTGCTAAGCCTCATGTCAGTTGGGCTTAAACACCACAGCTCCTCCTCGGCTAAACATTTATATAAATAAATAAATGCTAAACACAGATTTCGCCCAAGGCCAACAAAGATACAACACTGACAGAACTTCTGGAGGAGCGAATCAGTCTGGAGTTAGGAGCAGCTCAGGGCTGACTGGGCTCCTGGAAATCTGGAGAAAGCCAAGCCTGACCGTGGGGTCTTTCAAGCACGTCTTGCTCTCAAAGGAGAATTGGGGAAAGCCCCAAGAGAGGGTTAACAAGGACTGAGTCTCACTGAATCCAGAAACCGAAGAGGAGAAAAGGTGGGGAAGAACCATCCTGGTGCTTTTCTTTTATCCGTGGTATAACATATCTCAGGAGAACTTGGTACTGGCTAGACTAGAACATGCATAAAGATGCTTGGCCAGATCTGAGACATCTCCAGCAAGTCTTCAAGGAATACAGCATCAGCAACTGAACAACTGGGAGCTTGGGGGAGAATTAACAGAAGAAACAAACGTGGCAGAACCTCGTTTTTGAAACCTTTAACACAATTTTTTAAAGAATCCCTGCCATTCTGAAAATTAAATGGTTGCAGATGATTTTTTTTGAGTCCTTCTGAAGTGGAATAAGTGCATCACTTACCTCACTGGAGGCCACATGCTGATGCATCTATGCTGTGATTACAGCCCTAAGCAAAAATCCCAATTTATGTTGCAGAGGCAAAACTTCCCCTTCTGCTCCACCTTCCTAAAGCTGAACTATGCACGTGACAGTCACCAGATTGTTTTCTAAATGCTTTGACCCTGATGGTTCTGAGGGCTTGACTTTCATTGATTTAACCCAGCAATTAAAAACACCCCAACAAATCTTTCTTTTTCTTGGTGTCGGGCTGGGATAGATTTTTACCCTGCAGATTGCGATAAAATGACTGTACCCAGGGAACAGCAAAGAATGGAGTTATTTCCCAACATCAACACACTCAGAACCCTGTTTAGTGCAGAAAATGCTGCTCTCTTGGTTCATAGCAAATGTGAAGCTCATTTGTGTTCAGATTAGAAGCAGATTTGACACAGATTTGACACATTTCCTTTGAGTATCCCCACTTTTGGTGGCTGCTGGGAGGAGGAGGCAGGAAGAGTTGTGCACTGGCGTGAAACAGTAAATCATATGGGTGTCATCATTATATATTTGCTTTGCTAATAATACAAAGAATGAATCACTGCTGTCATGATATTCGTATTTATACTCGAGTAACCACCGTGGCAGATACCAGTGAAGATGTGTGCAAGTTTCAGCCTTGGCAGCACGCCTGGCCCGCAGCTCGCAGCTGACATTTGTGGATTTGGTGTGATTCACGGCACTTTTCTGTGTTTGTGATTACCTTCCTGTCAGGGGCTGCGCATCACTCACCCACCAAGTGGCAGAGACTCCCAGTGGGAAGGAAAATTCCCAACTGTTGCTCCAAAGCTTCTCCAAAGACAGCTGAATCCTCTGTGTGACCATGGGGCTGAGCACCAGGTCACCAGACATCAAAGGGAGAGAGGGAACTGCTTCTGCATAGACTTCACCAGGTCATCCCAGGCCACCGAGGGAAGGTGTGGGAAGAAACCCCAGACTTGCTCTATTCTAACAGGGCTAAAAATAGACCCGTGATGATTTATGAACTTTCAAAGGCAGCAGAGTATTTTTAAGCAGCAGCAGCTTCTCCTGCTCCGTCTGCATCCTGGGAGCTGTCTGCTCGGCACCAGGGCTGTGCCCACCCTGCCCTGATGGGGACCAGCCCCTCCAGCACGCTCACCAAACAATTAACCAAGACCACGAGAGCAAATAAAAAGGCAGTGATCTGTCCATCTCGGGGGTAATATCCTTCCTTCACTCTGCCTCATCCTTACCTCTGAGTTTCACATATTCATTTTAAAATCAAGTTAACGCCACAGAACTGTCAAACAAAGCCAACTCCTGAAGCCAAGGTAAATAAGTCACGTGGCACCAGAACATTTACAAAATGCCTCTCAAGTTTTGCATCTCCAGGAGAAATTTTACATGAGCTCACCCCTGATTTCCAGCTGGCCCTCATGGGGTAACATGGGGTGAGTTTGAAATGCAAGGAATCTTCATCCCAGTAAATAAAGACCTGGACAGCAGCAAGAAAGACTTTAATGCACGAGGAGGTGCAAGTTTGGGAACCAAGTGGGCTCTCAGCAGCTGCTCACTGGCTGCCACTGCTGCTGCCCTTCCCTCTGGAATAAAAGCTCCTCAGCCAAGGGCTGAAAATCAGCACTCAAGAGTCAAGCACTGGAGGGATTAACACTGGAAAAATCAAGCCAGGACACCCTGGAGAAGGATGGTTGTGGTCTCAGAGACACCCACCCCACCACCAGAAATGTCCCTGTGGCCCAGGGGAGAGGACACGCCACCCCTCACCCCCTCCTACCACGCAGACCACACTGAAGGCACTCCTGCCCTCCTCAGCCACCCCTGGTGAGCTCAGGTGAGGGGCTGGGAGCTCCAGACATCCCTGTTAACCCATGGAAAGCCAGGCTTTGGAGGCTGCAGCATCTCATCCCATTTTCCAGGAGGCTGCCTGCACAGGTGAGCTGTGCTGTCATTCACATTCCCAACACACGTTTTGTCATTGTGGAGAACAGAACAAGCTTAAAATTCTGGGAGCGCCAGATGGGCGAGAAGAGAGCTCAGCCCTATTGCAGAAGGTAAGGATGGGAAAATTCTACAAATTCCAGAGTTTTGCCAGGATCATTCAACTCCAACTACCTGCAGGCACACCCTGCTTGCTTCCCTCCACTCTAACCAGCCAAGAGCTGTCTCCAGGCAGGGGCTGCTTGGGGCAGGAGACCCTCAGAGCCTCCCAAAAGGGAAATACACCCAGAGTTTGGGGTGGCTTCCTGCAAAGGGCCACCTCCTGAGATCCCCCAAAATCTTGTCAGAGGGATTCAGCTGTGCCCAGAGTTCAGCACGGGAGGGAGAGGTTGCTGCAGCCAGTGGAAGCCATTGTCTCTAGCAGGCTGCTTTGGGAAAATTAGTGGTGTGCCCACCTCTAAATGAGGCTGTACGGCAAGGAAAAGAGGGATTAGCCATGTAAAGTGAGTCCTTTTGGTATTAGATTAAAGAGGGGAGGTGACTTTGAAGGATTATTCAAGAGCCATTTAAGCAGTTTTCAGAGACTTACAAACGCAGGGTAAAAATGCAGCTCCTCAGGTCCAGAAAAGAAGAAAAATTCCGTTTCCTGGCCAGGAAAGTAGCAGGTAAGGCTTCTGAGGGACCCCCTCAAGTGCAGGCCCCCAGCATCCTGCTCCCCACGCCCGGTGCTGGCTGTGGAACCCCGGCTGGAGCATCACCTGCACACCTGGGCTGGAGCTGCTGCAGGAGCCAGAGGCACCAGGGAAGGGGCTCCAACAGCCACGATGCCCATGGGATGGGTCACGGCACCCCCTGGGCTCCCTGCCAGCACGGGGGAACAGCCACCCACCCACTCACTGCGGGGCAGGGGCTGCTGGATGTTGGAAAGGAGCTCCCGAGTGTCGCGACCATCACAAGAGGAGCTGCCACCAGCCCCTGCTCCCACCTCAGTGATTTATCCGCTGGGATGCAGGTCCTGAACCGATCCATGGAAACCGGAGGATGTGCAAGCACAACCACAAAAAACTGACTTCTCCCTGCAGCCAAACGTCCCCTGCTTCCCCGCACCTCAGGTGCCTCATCAACATGCTGGCTCTTAATCCTCTGCCCACATTAATCCAGCGAGGGAGAGGAATATGTGGCTCCAAGACATCAGGCTGCTCTATCGAACGAGCCCTCCTCGGGAAAAAAAAGTCCCTCTTTGGCTTAGCCTAAAAGGTGACGGGTAATTAGTATGTAAGGTACAAACTATTGCCACTTGTTATGCAAGCGGCATCCTTTAATTTGTAGTTTCGATAGCAAGCCGTTCCTGTCTGGGATAAATAAAACAACACGCTGCAGTATGTTCCTCACGGCACGGGAGCAGCAGCAGCCTGGGGAAAGCAAAAGGAGCTCCAACTCCAGCCGGGAACGCGGCTGGAGCCAGCAAAAAGTTCTGCGTGCGCCGGGAGCAGCCTGGCGGGATTATCCCCGCGCTCACTCCGGGATGGACCCGCGCTCGCTCAGGGATGGACCCGCTCCGTGCCCGGGGAGCCGCAGCCATCCCCACCCGGGCCGGCTCTGCGCGACCCCGAGCACGGCTCCGCACGGCTCCGCACGGCTCCGCAGCACAGCCCGCACCCCGCGGCAGCCCCGCGCTCCGGGAGCACCGGGGGGACCCCGGCGGGCACCGCGCTCCGAGCCCTTCCGGCCGCGCTCTCCCTCCCTCGCGCCGCAGCCTTGCTTAAAAATTCCTTATTTATCTTTTTTCTTTTTTCCCCCCCGTTTTAAACCTGCCTCCGTCCTCGCCGTGCCGAGCCGCGCTTACCTGGGCGGGGAGGGGGGGACATGCCCAGCCCGGCGCGGCTCCGCGGGTGCGGGCGCTCCTGCGCGGCCCCGCAGCCCCGAGGTGCGCGGCGAGCGCGGCTCCCGCAGCCCCGCGGCCGCAGCATTGAGCGGCAGCGGCGGGAGCCGGGCGGGCTCCGCGCAGACCCCACCCCCGGCCCCGCCGTGCGCGGGGGCGGGCGGCGGAGCGGCGGCGGCCGCGTTAACCCTTCCTGCCCCGCCGGTGCCCGCCCGGTGCCCGCCCGCGGCCGTGCGGCAGCGCTCGGTCCCAGCCCCGCGGGCAGCGTCCCCCGCCCTGCCCCCGGCTCGCTGTGCTGCAGCGCAGGTGCGGCTCTTTGCGCTCCCGCGGCTCCACCTGCATCCCGGGCAGCTCCGAGCCCGTTCCCGTCGCGCTCCCCGCTTTTCCCCCATCCCCGACCAGCCCCGGTCCCACTACGGGAGACCACAGAGTCCCAAATTACCGCTAGCGGCTTTTTTTTTTTTTTTTTTAATTTTCCCCTCCGCGCGTTGCCCTCCGGTTTTAATCCCAGATTTGCCGTAATTATCTCGCTCTGTAAAGGGAGCCTCTCCTCACTCGCCTGCTCTGCCACCCTCTCGCTCAGCCCTTCGAACCCACCGTCTCCCTTCATCCCCTTCCCGTTCCTCCTCATCCGAGAACTGCGCGTGTTGTGAGGGAGATGAGCCTGCGAGCACAGCGCACCTGGGTGCCAGCCCTGCTGCTCCCAAGCTCTGCTGGCTGTCCCTGTGCCCAGCGATGCTCCCAAACCTTCCTCAGGTTCCCTCCTCAGGGTCTCTGCTTGCTGCTGCAATGCAAATGATGAGCCGCAAACTGCTTTGAAAGTCATGAGTCCAGGCTTAATAAGCGGCGTAGTGTAAAGGCACGGAGAAAAGAAAAAGAGTACTCAGAAGTGAGGGTGGGACCTACCTTTCCCCCTGTCCCGAAATCCTGTCCCGGGAAGTGCTCTTAAATGCCTGTGCAAAAAAATGCCTTGCAGTGAGAAGAGGGTATTCAGTCTTAACTGTGCCTCCCCTGGGTTTTGAGGGATTAAACGAAACCCTTATTATGTTTAATTATCTCTAGAGTTGCTCTCTGTGCTTGCTGCCTTGCTTTATGGTTTAATAAACTGCACGTCGATAGAAGCTGAATGACAATTAACGTTAGTGCAGGTTGGGTTGGCATTTACTGCTGCTCACAGGTTCCTCCTCCACGTGCCTGCACTCAGGTGTTTCATCACCATCTATCAGAGCCTCTTTATCCACACAGCTCCTCGCTCCCAAAGGATCCATCCAAAACCTTGAGAAGCAGCCTGGGCAGCTCAGGAGGGTGGCTGTCCCAGCAGAACCCCATGCAGGGGTCAGCTCTGCAGGTCCAAGGGGTTGGGAGCACTTCATAGAGCAGTAACAACACCCTGGAGCATCTCCAGGCTGATGGACCACCTGCAGTTGGCTCAATCCTGAGCAGTCCTTAAGTACTTCTTATCATGGAATCATGGTTGGAAAGGATCTCTGAGATCATCAGGTCCAACCTTCATGATGGAGGATGGCCCTAAACAGAGTTCACTGCTCCTGGAGAGGGGCCAGCGCTGCCTTTCCTGAGCCCTACTGAAGGTTTAAGGTTGGGCCCAAGAGTGAATCAAAGTCGAGGGGAGGCAGGAGTGCAGCACTCGAGCCGTACAGGAAAGAATCCCCTTGTGTTATGCAATGTTATATAAATGTTGTGTATTATTTGTGTAATCTCATCCTGATTTATACAGGAGGGGAGCCTGCTCAGCAATCCAAAATAAAGTTGAGCGCCAAGTGCTTTCAATTTGGGAGCGCCTGTGTCTCCAAGGTCACCTCATAAATCCTGGCACTGTGGCATGGCGCTGCCAATCTGTGTGGGGTGTAATAACTCTGGAGGGAAATCAACACTGGAAACGCTGCCGAATTTTTCAAAGGGAACATGCATTGAATGCATCATCATCATCATAACCCAGCTGAGCGTGCAACATCCTCGCAGGCAGCGAGGAAAAACATCTCCCACCCTCGGCTGGGTGGCAACCAGCAGCAAATGAGAGCTGAAAGGTGAAGGCAGGGCGGCGGTGGGAGCAGACAGATGGCTTCCCTGGAAAGCCTTTTGGTTGTGCCACCTTCCCTGCACACCTTTAACTCACCCCTGAATGAACAAGCAAACCAGGTCACCTGCTTTTTGGGTTTTTTTTATCCCAACAAATCCACAAATAAGGCCAAAGGTAGAAGAGTCAGCAATCAAAGGCCCCCGTTGAAAATTCAGACATATTCTTTTGAACAAATAGTCTCGAATACTTCATAAATCTGGCAAGGAAAAGTGCCTGGCGGGTTTTTAAGCTGGGTTGTAACAGCGAAGCTGACACTTTGAATCAAGCCTCGCAGCGCGACCTTCAGAAACTGCTGCACCGCCGTGCCCGTGACTGACAGCGGGAGAGCCCTGCCCGAGCATCGCCACGACATTTAGCACGCTGGTGTTAATTAGCTACAAACAAACCGCTCTGAGCTGCCGTGGAGGCTGCCCCGTGTGTGGGGGTGTGGGGGTGTGTGTGCACACAGAGCCACCAAGGAGGCAGAGCTCGGCCCAAGTCCTGCCCCGGGACAGCCACACGGAGGGTCCCCAGGCTGTCACCGCTGTGTGCGCCTGCACAGAGGAGTAAACACAGCCCTGCGCAGCCCTGCAGCGCTGCTACAACCAGGTGTAGAGGTGGAGCAGACACAGACTGTGATTTATGGGTGCTGAACTCGCAGCCTGAACTTGGCAGAGGCTCCGGCGTTTAGGCTGCAGTTTGTGTAAATCTTAGGAAAGGTTTGGGCACGATTTTACTGATACAGTAAGAGTTTGTTAAGGAACTCTGCTTTAAATGACTGCTGCAAAACATCCCCAAGGTTTACACTGGAGTTTTGTCTGACCTTTAATTAAAATACCAAGGCTCTCTTTACGTGGTGATGGCTATTTGTAAAGTCCTCTGAGGGTTGTGTCTAAGTTCTGCTTGTATCTCGGTGATATCTTGGCGAGCAAAGCAGCTCACAAGGAATTTTGGAGAAATCTGCCTTTTTTTTATCATCACCAGCCTTGCATTGTATGATTTTCATTTTAGGACAATGCATCAAACTGATAATTCTTAATGTGATGCAGTGAGAAAAGTGTAATCAGCAACTGGCTGAGAGTTATTCGTGATGGGACCTGTAAATATTCTTGAGTGCACAGCCCTGTGACAACACAGGTGGGGATTTGTAGGGAAATAAATCCTTTACACAAGGCTGAAGTGGAAAGGTGGGGGATAAATGGCTTGGGGGCCTGGTGTTCTGTTTGGGAGCCAGGAAGAAACAGAAGCAAAACCTCAGTGTTGTGCCAGCACAACTCAGTGCTTGTTTCAGAGATGCACATTCCATGTTTGCTCCTCAATCCTTGGCCAAAAATGCCAGTTATTGCCAGTTTCAATGGAGTATTTTGAAAGTATGGATATTCAGCACTGACAAATAGTTAAGAACCAAAGATCTAAACCCACAAACTTTGTGCCTTCAGGTGTAGTTTCAACAACTTCACTGTCCAGGCATAAAAAACAGCTTTCAAGGCACAGATTCCTAAAGGAATCTTGATTTCTTTAGTTTAATTCCAAATTCTTCAGGTCTATAAAGTCTCTGGAAGGCAGGAGCAGTTCTGTCTGAATCAAGGAGCACAGCAAAGAACCTAAACATTATAGCTGGGGAAGTCTTTCACAGTTTAAAAAGCTCAGCTTAAGTAGTGACTGAGTCCCGAATCTTTCCATGTTTTTCATTGGACTTCCCATACCCAAACTCTCCCTGAACCTTTATAAAATTTCCTTAAGGCTCTAGCTTCCTAATAACAGTTGATAATAATGCACATTTTTTATGACCAAATGGTGGAATTCGGAATTTTTTTAATGAAAATCATGCAATTCTCCGATGGTAAAACTATAATTTATAACTCTAAATTAAGGCCTTAGGTCGCAAAGCAAAGAAGAAGCAGAATGGGAAAACCCTGAAGCTTCTCAGTCTAATAATTAGAAATTATTTTTTTGTTATTAAAATTCCAAGGTGACAGGCACTGCTACGTTTTATTAGTCAAAGAAACACAAGATAAGCTTCATTATCTGCAGTGATTTTTTTTGAGAGTAGATTTAAAATGCAATAATTCAATTACCTCCGAAATCCAAATAAAATCTCCCCATATTCCTCAAGCACCGCCAAAGGGACGTTTCCAATGACACAACCTTAATAATGCCCACATTAAAAATGTTAAGAACAAATACTTTGAAAGCCCCCAGAATTCCGAGTGTGTCTCCACGATAAGGTGGTGACATTTATAAATGCCATGTGATTAGCATGTGAAGGGAGATACACATTCATTGTGTGCTCAGACCTATTAATCATCCATCACCTGATAAACATGGAATAAAATGCCCTCTCTGTTCCCTTTTGGAGTCCTTCAAAAGATGGCTCTTGGTGCTGATAACTCCAACATTCCCTCAGATCCCTTAGTTAGGGGTTTTTATAACAATAATTTTGGTTGTGTTCAGGCAGGATCTTCCTAAAGACCATGATGGATTTTGGGTGGATGAAGGAGTATCAACCAGCACCTCATCAGCTGTGGGGCTGATTCTTCTTCCAAGGGGTATCCAAGATTCCCAGGCACTCCCAGGTGTTTCTGTTGTAAATATTCCACTGAAAACTTTGGCTTTTGGAGAAGGAATCTGCACTTTAAGCTTCAAGAGTGGGGGTAGGTTTGTGTGGGGTATGATGAGGGAATTCTTTCCTGTGAGGG
The DNA here is from genome assembly GCF_017639235.1 of Corvus kubaryi. Classification (NCBI taxonomy): domain Eukaryota; kingdom Metazoa; phylum Chordata; class Aves; order Passeriformes; family Corvidae; genus Corvus; species Corvus kubaryi. The sequence goes on from NW_024580670.1 coordinate 2,247,160, forward strand.
TGGTGAGGCCCTGGCACAGGGTGCCCAGAGAAGCTGTGGCTGCCCCTGGATCCCTGGCAGTGCCCAAGGCCAGGCTGGACACTGGGGCTTGGAGCAGCCTGGGACAGTGGGAGGTGTCCCTGCCCATGGCAGGGAGTGGAATGAGACAATCTTTAAGGTCCCTTCCAACCCAAACCATTCCAGGATTCCATGATTTTATAATGAAGCCCCTCTAGCTTCAATCAGCCCCACAGATTCTAAGAAACATCTCCATGATCCTCCATGAGATGTGACCTGGGAATAAGTGACAGCTTTCCCTCTCAGGGAAGCCTGTGGAGACAGGCTCTCCAAGGCAGATAAAGTTCCAAGTATCCAGAGAAAAATCAACTTGAGGCACTCAGGAGTTAATGTCACAGGACAGGAGTGATCAAATCAAACCCTGCTCTGTCTTATCCAACATCTTGCCTCAAATCATGGTTGTCAGGACTTATTCCAGGGAAGGGAGTGAGAAATGTCTCCTTCCTCTGGGACACGGGGAAGGTGGACATCCAAAAGCGTGAGCTTCGGTGCTTTTGTGTCATCCCACTTCCTGCCCACTAATCCAATTGCCAACAGCACAACAATGACACCGAGGAATGGGAGAACTTCTGGGAATAACTGCCCAGGGGGAACTTTTTGCAGTGTGTGTTGTATTAATACTCCCGAATTCAGGAACTGCAATGACACTTTTGTGCTTTTATCCACCACAAACACACGCAGAGCTGCCCCTTTCACAGCACAGCCTCCGATTCCGGAGCAGTGGCGTGGGCTTGGTGGGATCTTTCCACATGCCACCCGTGGGGTTTGGGCTGGATGAAAGTCACAGGGAGCTCATGAAAACCCCTTCAAAATAGGAACTGCTCTTCCCAGTAATGAGAACAGGAAAGGCTTTAAGATTTCCACTAGAATGGGAGCCACGGAGACAATTCTGACCAAGACACAGCCTATTGTTAATGTACAGATAAGGAAGGCCAAAAATAGAACTGTATTAATTTCAGCACAGAAATACAGGGGAAAATATATTTGTGCCAAGGAAGGAGAAAGTCATACAAATTTTTATTTGAACGATTTCTGTAGAAATCCATTAAAAACAGCAGAGAGGGGCAAAAAGAGAGTGAGGGAAAACATCTCCCTGCACCTTATGAATAACAGATAAAGTTTATTCCAGTAATGATAGGGTATGTTTGTATTTGAAGAATAGTAGCCTGCCAATAATAAAGACAAATACTTTCATGGCTGTTAGAAGAATAAAACAGAGCTGATTCTTTTATTTTTTTTTTAATTGAAACAATTATTTTTTCCCGAGGACAGTTGGGTACATTCGACAGATAAGTTATTAACTGTCACTTTTGGAGTTTTAGCTTTACACAGCAGTCACCAAGGCACTGATTGTGCATACATAATTTCCTAAAAGGGATCATGTTATTATGGAAGTCGTGTTAGCAGCGGAGGAACACGAATATTCCCGCTTAAGTCATTACCTGAGAATAATATCCTGAATTGGATCCATCCTGGGGGAGAAAACAAACCCAAACAGCTCAGGCTCAAATGTATTTATGATATATATGTAAACACAGGAGAGGTTTTAGATATGTGATGAGGCCAGAAAAAAGTCAGATCAGTGTAAACATCTTGTAGAGGGTTCAAAGTGCTGGACCACCGAGCCCACGAGACATTCCATGGGTCCCAAGTTTTGTTTTACTGATCTACATCTCTGTATCTCCTAAACTTGCAAATAGCACTGCAATTCCTTCGCTTGTGGGAAATTACCATCACTTGTGGGAGTGCATTTAAAGGAGGAGTTGTGGAGCTGCTGTATCAACCCAAATTAGAGCAGAGTATTAATGTCTTCTGCTGCCGGATGGTGGAGGGATACCACCTGAAATGTTGCCATGCATTTATTAAATGATTTGCTGGAATTCCAGTCTCTTAAAAATAATTTTTAGTTGCAAAAATAAGTAGTTCTGTAATCACATATCTCCTCAAAATTAACTCCTGTGCTGTCCAGAGAGTTCTTGAATATCTCTGGTGAAGCAAAACCTCTTTGCATGGGGACCAGGCCATGCATTGACTGATGGACATAAATGGTCCTGAATTTGGCTTTTGTGCATTCTGCAGGTTTTATGGACCTTCCTGCAGTGACAGAGGGGCTGAGCATTCATTACAAGGAAGAAGAAGAGGAGAATATTTGAAATCTTTCAAAAGCTAAGAGTTGTTTCCTCTGTACAGAACGGATTTCGCTCTGTCACAGGAGAGGCGAGGGAACCATTGGAAACCCTGAGGAAAAGCAGGGCTGGGAGGTTCCACTAAAGCTTACATTATTAAGAGTCTTCCAATGGATTTATGAACAGAAGATTACATTCTTAATGCTGCTTCTGAGAAATGGAGTGAATAATTCAAGCACACCAATATAAGTATGGAAAACAGAAAAGCACCTTGCAGCTTGGTGCTGAACAAGGAGGGTGAGCCCCGAGCTCACTGCAGCCATAGAAATGGGATACACGCAGCTAAAGCCCACTGAGAAGGACGCAGCAGCACGAAGGGAGAGGCTTTAAAGCCCAGAGTGGGAGCTCCAGCCTGTGGAAACGATTGCCAGCTAATGCACGTGGAGAAGGGAAGATTGATAGCACTGCCCACGACAAACAGAGGAGTTGCCCCATTAATGAGGGCCTTTTGTGCTGCATGTGGACAGATTTAGAGCATGTGCTCATCAGAAGGCAGAGATACTTGAGTGGTAGCCCCGGGCAGGGAGTCAGTGACCAGGGGAAGCTTCATGTCGGGGTGAGGGAGGAGCAGAGGGGCTGCCCCTTTGAGTACCTGCACTGCTCCAGGGACTTTCTGATTCTGAAACTTGGTGCTTGTGGGACTCAGAGCCCAAAGAGTCCCAGGAGAAAGGTCCTGGCTGGGTTTTACACCAGTTAAATCCTGCATGAACAAAGCAGAATTTCTTGTTCTCTCCACCTTCAGCAGAACCCCTGCAGGGAGACAAAAGATGGCACAAAAGAGCTGATCCAAGCCATCCTTATCAGAAAGGAGCTTTCCCTTCTCAAACATCCCTGTCTTGACATGTGCCTCAGTGTGACAGTGAGAATTGATCCCTGGGCTGTGTCCAGAAGGCAATAAGGGGAAGGAATGTCTGTCCTTTCCTTGCTTTGGGGCTACCTGCTCCTTGTCTTGATTTAAAATTGCAGATGATAAATAAAGAGATAGAAGAGGGAAAGAAGGCTGCAAGAACAAAGGATGCCAGCCTTTCCTCTCCTGCAGAGCCACCCAGCTGCTGCAGCCATGCAGGAATGTTTGATGCCTGCTGCAGGTTCCTCTGCTGTGCGCTCTGTGTAGCTCAGTGTGGTTTGTCTCTCTGGCATCTCCCTCTCTGGATTATTTTTAGATCTGAGAAATGCTCAACAATTAGCTGTGCCTAACTGGGGTTGTTCTTTACCAGGCCTTTGCAGGTTGTGTTTTTGTCTTGCTGGTGGCAGAACTGTGGCCACAGCAGGGCTTGGCTCGTGCCACAAACTCACCATGGATCTGGTACTCAGTCGTGTTTGGGTAACCTGATCAGGCTTCATTTTTGCTTTTACACGCAGGCACTGTGCTGCCTGCAGCCCCCCAGCTGCAATCATGGGTCTCTTTAACAATTATTTGCTACTCTGTGATATCGATGTGGATAAATTCAATGGTAATGAATTTGCTGCCACAGAATCCCAAAGTGGGTTGGGTTGGAAGGACCTTAAAGCTCTTCCAGTGCCACCCCCTCCACACCTTCCACTGTCCCAGGCTACTCCAAGCCCCATCCAACCTGGCCTTGGACACTGCCAGGGATCCAGGGGCAGCCATCAAATAAAAGAATCATGTAGAGATAAAAATTATACATGAATATTAGTCCAGCGCTATTTGACACGGGGATAATTTTTCTCATGTTGAACAATCCCATCCTCCTGAGCTTCCTGAAAGTCTCCCAAGTTCTACCCCATGGAACATCCACCTGACACCTGTCGCATGGAGCCCATGTACGCCTGAGCACAGTCAGGCTGCAGACAAGGCGAGCAGCTGGATATTTTTTTAATGCTTTGGTAATATTCGTGACATTCATCTTGAAACTCAACTCCCTTCTGATTTTACAGGCAATTATGGCTCAGTTACGGCTGTCACATCAGCCTGGCTTTCCTTCCTCCCTCTCTCCCTTCCCTTTTTATTCCTGCATGTTAATCTGTTGGAAATCAGTGTCAAAACCTGTTTACACTTTTCCCCAACTACCACTTACATGGGCACTTTAATAATGCACCTTTGCTGTAAGCACATCACAGAGGCTTTGTTTCACATGGAGAGAGGCAGAGACCATAAATGAGTAAAAAACATGCATTACATTCCATGGAAATAATTTATTTCCAGTCAAAAAGCCAACAAAGGCCCATGTCCTATTTTTGCCCTACTTGGAGCTTTAGGCTGTGAAGCTGAGTCAGTGAAATGTCTCCAAGCTGGATTTAAATTGCCAGAGGGCAGGGATAGATGGGATATGGGCAAGAAATTCCTCCCTGTGAGGGAAGGTGGGGAGGCCCTGGCACAGGGTGCCCAGAGCAGCTGGGGCTGCCCCTGGATCCCTGGAGGTGTCCAAGGCCAAGCCGGACATTGGGGCTTGGAGCAGCCTGGGATAGTGGAAGGTGTCCCTGCCCATGGCAGGGTGGCACTGGATGGGCCTTAAGGTCCCTTCCAACTCAAACCAGTCTGTGATTCCATGATTCTGTAGAAACACAACATTTATGAACAACTGAGCACTTATGGGTATTAAATAGTTGCAAAAATGAAATAAAATAACCCAAACCAGCTATTTTTTAAATGGAAGCCACTTCCTTTCTGGAAGTGAAGTCAGTCCATGCAGTCTCAGCTCAGCTCTTCTCCCCTTAAGCCAGGACAGCTCTGTGTGTGCAGACACAGGCACTCGCCCTGGTATTTTAAGCACTGTGGATTTATAAAACAGAGCAGGACAGGAGGGGTTGGGAAAAAAAATAACGCCACTTGCTGGCAACATATTGCACATCCTCACTTCCACCCCCTCATCTCGAGTCTGCTGAGATTTTACAGCCCTGGAAGAGCATCATTTTACGTGCTGGGAGATTCTCCTGCCCAAGTGGGGCAGGGAGGGCTATGCCATGTGGGATGTCACCTCCCAGCGCCCAGCAGGGCACGATCCAGGCCCTGCAGGCAGGACAGGCATGGACAGAGCTGGCTTTGCGAGTTAAGTCAGCAGAGAGGGAGGTGCATCCCACATGGCAGGGACAAGGATCCACTCCCTCGAGGGACCAACTTCTCCCAGCAGAGGGGACAGGGATGTGAGAGGGGAGGGCGTCCCCGCAGCTTCTCCCAGCAGAGGGGACAGGGATGTGAGAAGGGACAGTGTC